>NW_024581131.1:12886673-12890722 GCF_017639235.1 Corvus kubaryi | reverse complement strand
GGGCGGGAGCCGGCCCGCGCCGGGGCCAAACAAAGGCGGGCAGGGCAGGGCAGGGCAGCGCCAGCCCCGCTGCGCTGACCCCGCAGCAGCCCCGGGCACATCGCGCTCCCTTCCCGCCACCGCGGAGCAGCCCCCGCGGGGCCAGGCGGGCGGCAGCGGGCGCTGCGCTGCACGGCCCTGCCGGCGGCTGCGGTGCCGCCTCCCGGCGGGGAAGGGGCCGCCGGGCCGGCGACCAGTGACCAGCTCGGCCCGCCAGGCCTGCTGTCCTCATGAGTCATACCCCGAACGCCCATACCCGTCAGAACAATTACTACTCTAACACAGGGAGCTGCGGTCATACCCGAGCATGCAGCAGACATTATCCCAGGCCACCAATCATCCAGCAATCCCTAATTGAAGGAGGGAGCGGTTCTGAAATCCGACAGGAGGAACGAGGCCAGCCGTGGGGAAGGAGAAACAGTGCCTTCCAAAGGAGGTACGAACGAAGAGCCTATACCATCCCCGCATTTCATGCTGCTGCGAGATGTGTAATGACAGCACTCTGGTGGAGCTGATTCATCAGCAATCTCTCTAGCCCATCGTCTGACATTTTGAGACGCCTTTTCTACAGTGACAATAGCAACTGAAGATGCTGGTATGGTGGAAACTGGCTGTCACTAGCTTCCTCCTCAGAAGAGCATCAAGCCATGTGATGCAAGGCTGTATTTCTCCAGCCATCTTTTTAGCTAGCTGAAGAAAGAAGCCTCTTCTAGGCACTGCGAGCACCAGCCATGCTCCCCACTGAATAACTGTCCAAGTTACTTTTCCTACCACCTCACTCTGTCCCCTGCAACAGGAAGGTATGGACATGCACAGCAGATTCTGCTTTTCAACATCTGACGTTTACAGAAATCGAGCTATCATAGAGACAAGCCCAGATAATATACAACTGCTCAGGTCAAGAGACTCTTTATTCAAACAAGCCAGAGCAACACTGCCTGGTGCAAGGCAATATTTAGTTTAAACACAAAGGTACAGGGCTTTTCCATATCACTTCAGAACTCCACCCATATAACATGAACCACTGGGAACATTCTACAACAAAGCATCAGCAACGACAGCAACACCTTATTAGTCTTAGGCTATGTTGTCTTGAACCAACTACTCTGCTACAGATGCAAATGGCTTTAATGCCATCCTACTCTGGCAAAGACTTGACAAACCATTTACATTAAATAATTTACAAACAAATTAGCAATACAAGTTTATACATTTCTTTTATAAACCATATAGGGACAGCTGGTGGTAGTGTGGAGCAGAGGAGAATTAGGAACAGGGAAAAAGGGAACCAGATGAACACTGACCATGATTTTGAAAACCTTAATTAGAAGGTTTGCAAGCATTTACATCTCTCATGTGTCCTTCCAATCATACATCCTACCCAACAAAATCCTCCAAATTAGATAATTAAGATAGGTATCTCTACTCCACAGAACATTCAGAGCAATTTCTAATTGTGTGTACTGTTCAAGATGTGTGTTAAGTGACGTACAAGAAAGGGCAAAAAGAAGTGCTACATCTGCAGATGACAACTGGGTAGCAAAAAACAAATACAAAAAAGGATTGACTGAAGGAGCATACAACATGCCAAGTGCATTTCAGCTGTAAATTTATCACTGAACACACAGAGTGAAACAATTTATAACATTACACTGAAATTCAGGTTTTCTGCACTGACTATTAAACAAAACAAGATCTTCCCATTTCAGCAGATGCTGATATGAGAGCACAGCCCCACCGTGGCAGACCATGTTTTCAGAAGCAGAGGGCCAGCTTACATAGCTGGCCCATACAAGGGAAAGGACAAGAGCCAGCATGAAAGTTAAGTCTGACAAAATACAAGTCCTATGTGTACAAGAACCAGGAATCATGTTTCATCACCATGCATTCCCTTTTTTTATATTAGAATATCAAGGGAGAAGCTTTCCATCAATACAGATCTAAAGCAGTCTGAATAACTCCCATACTTCTGAAATTTAAATTTCTGTTCAAGTCATCACATAATCTTTTCCTAGTTAATGTACCCAACTTTGTGGTTTTGAGAATTACTTTCAATACATCTACAACCATTTGTTCAGAAACAGTCTGTCGTACCTGAAGGCCGTTTACCAGGGATTCTGCTTTGATATATCACTCTCTCAATGTTGCTTATAAGGCTTAGCCCTATCACAGTTCTTGAAGGAAAAAGAAAAAAAAAAAAAAAAAAAAGTGAAGCTATCAGTTCAATATGGGGGGAAGCTACCAAAACAGCAAAGTTTAAAGAGAAATCAAGTCTGAGGCAGGAAAACCAAATCAAATTCTAAATTTTGCAGTATCAACTGATCTCATGTTGGACGCCAAAGAGTCAAAACTATACAGGCAAATTGCACTCAATCATTCTTCCTTCTGAGCTGAACCTATCTCAAAGTTTTAGTAACAGACTTTTGTGAGTAGACTTTTAGAATACTCCAATATTTGAGACTCCATGCATTCTGAAATAAGCAGCTTTACAGTTTCAAACTAATAGATTCACTGAAAGCCTATAGCAATGCTTTCTTTGATACACCACAAATACATAAGGAAGGGCTCCCATAGCTGGTAGCTCAACATCCCGACAGCTACTCATCCCCTTCTCACCTGCACAAGGCAACTGTAACTGCACTGCAGTTCAGCAGATATAGCAAAAAATCAAACACTAAACACAAAATAAATCAGTGAAAAATAAAAATCTCAATCAGACAGATGACACACAGCAAACATAAATCAATTAGAAAACTGTAGCTTTTTAAATTTTTTTTTTTTTATTCTTAGAACAGAATCCAGGTTTGCTTAAGGTGCACAGAGGTATCGTTCCTCAGCCTCTGTCATGCAAAACTTCGGGTCTCCCACTGACAGAGAGCCAAATTCAGGAGGAAAACCCTCTGTACACCAACCTGAAAATTACTGTCTTTGGAAGAATCACAAGACTGTCTGATTCAGAAACAAAATCAAATGCAATGGTGGAAAGGTGTGTGTGCAGAAGCATGGGACACACATTTCTATCCAGCCCCTCTTCGCATACACTAGAGAGAATCCAACAGGAAGCATCTCCTGGTGAGAGGCTCTGGCAATCTTAACAATTGCACCCAACAACACAGCTGCAGAAATAAGAGATGAGCTCGCGCCTCTTGTCTGAAGACTACAGTCACCCCAGAGAACGTTTTTCTTAGGACATTCTGGAGGGGAAACAAACCCTACACGCAGCCTCGGGGGACAGAAGGCGTCCGGTCCGCATCTCCCCCGCGGGGTGCCCGGCTCCCCCGCAAGCCCCCGGGCCCACTCTTCCGGCCGCCTCCCAGGGTAGGCCCTGACCAGCAGCCCCAGGCCCACAACGACGACAGGACGGAAGCAACCGCAGCGGAACCGCCGAGCCCGCGGCTCTCACCGGCCCCATCGCCCTTCGCTTCGCGGGCGGCCCGAGCGAGCTACACCTCCCCAGCGCGGCGCGGTACAGGCCGCGGCCTCTCAGCGCTACCACCCGCAATCCTCGAGCCGCCGGGCTCTGGAGGCGGATGCCGGTGCAGCCCGCGGGCCCGGGCCATCCCCATGGGGAGATGTCGCGCCGCTGGGACTACGCCTCCACACGGTCCCCGGGAGAAACGGGGAGGCTCGACCCTGGCGGAGGAGGAAGGCCTACCCACCCTCCCACGGGCGCGGGGAGCGGACAGGAAAGAGATCGCGGCTCACCGGGGAAGGGACAAGGACGGCGGGGCTCACCCGGGCCCGGCGGGTCGGGCCGGCGACGGTCCGGCGGCTGCTCGGCGGGGTTTGAAATCGCCAGCACCGCCCGCACCTCCCAGTGTCCGCCGCGCCCATTGGCCGCTGCAGGCCCCGCCCGCACTCGCGCCCGCGCCCCTTATTGGCCCGTTTGAATCCGGCAGCCGCAGCGCGTGCTCTCCGCGCGCTCCCGAGACGGCGGCACCGCCGCGGAGGGAACGCGCAACACGGCCGGGCGCGCCCCGCTCGGTGAGCACCGGGACGCCTCCCCCCCG
>NW_024581131.1:12624852-12886663 GCF_017639235.1 Corvus kubaryi | reverse complement strand
CCCCGCTCGGTGAGCACCGGCACGCCTCCCCCCCGCTCTCTCGGCCGCCGCCGTGTCCCCAGGGGAGGGGGCGGGGGGGCTGCCGGGGCCGCTGCAGCTGGAGCAGTGCCTGGAGGGAGGCGCTGGCCCTGAAACAGCCGCGTCAGGCCGCAGGACCCCTTTAGCAAAGGGCTAAAGCATCTCGGAGCTGATTGATTTACCTTTGGCGAAGATCCTATTACAGAAGAGTGGGCCTTCTCTTTCCTATGGTCATTGAGTTTGCAAAGCAGCAACTGAAGAAATGACTGATAGGGGAGCTCATCACTGTCTATCAGTATCTCAAGGGAGAGTATCAGAAGGTAGAGCCAGGCTCTGCTTGGCGGTGCCAAGCAATAGGACTAGAGGCAGTGGGCAGAAACAGATAGGCAGGCAGTTCCACTACGTGGGTGTGCTGGACGATGGCCCAGAGAAGTTGTGGAGTCTCCCTCACTGGAGAACACAGGATCTGTCTGTACACAATCCTGTGCCAAGTGCTCTGGGGTGACCCTGCTTGATCAGGGAGGTTGGCTCAGATGACCCACTGTGTCCTTTCCAACCTGGCCTATTCTGTGAACTGTTTTTGGAGCACAGAGTTTTTGCTCCTTTGTTTCTTCACTTCCGCTTAAGAAATTGAAGGAAAAATTTTTATGGGTAATCAGAATAGAAGACAAGGGACAGCAGAGTGCCATGCATGCAACTGCAATTAATCTTACACTGCTCTCTCCCTACCATGCCATGTAAGCACCATCAGTTTTTTGAAAGTGAGACAATTTTTTCATGATCTGACTGAAATGGCTTCTGCACTGTGCTTCAATTGTGAAATGAGCAGGAATACAGTTGTTTAAAATGTTTTAGGGAGTTCATCAGAAAGGGACAGAATGTGTTACAAGACTGGCACCAGTACTGCAGTGTCAGTTATTAGTGGATGTTTCATTCATTACTCAGCCTTTTGCACTATTTAAACTCTTGGTTATAAAAAAAGGCAACAGAAGCCTAAGCAAAACCCCCTACAGAAAGAAAAACCAGCTCTTCTTCAGAGCTTTATTTTCCACTCGACAGAGGCTTGAGATCTCTACAATCCTAATACACGCCAGAAAGAACAATCCCTTCTGCTGTTGCCATGTTAAAGAGGGGGGGAAAAAAGCAAGGCAGGGCAGAGTGAGAGATATTACGTATGTAAAGAAATCTGCAAAAGTGAGTGTAGACATTGGGCCCTTGATTCAAAGCCATAGGGGTGCAGTGTATGCTACAATCAGGTTCCTAAGAACCTGAATCTGTTCCTACCTTCTTGCTCCTCTCAAATGAAGCGAAGTTGAGGTTCTGTCTGAACAAGTTTGGGAGTTCCTCATTCAAAGGGGAGTCCAAATAACATGCATGATTCACAACCAAAAGCCAGGCAGAGTGGTTAAGAAAAGCTAAATTTATATTAAATTATCATCAACCCCTAAAATACTGAACACAGTGGTTAAATAACTCCAGAAAATCCAATGTCTCCAGTGAGTAACGTTAAAACCATTACAGAGGAACACACGGAAATCACTGACGTTAGCTCAGGACAGATAGGAGAGAGGTTTGCTTTTTACATAGTAAATCAGTGCTCAAGAGATCATCCTCCAGTAGCCTTTCTACATTCTTAACATCCTAAGTGCAACAAGGATCTTCTCTTCCCCAGAACGGGGACCCATGATGCATCCCCAAGGCAGCATCTCACTGGGGCTGTCTCTAGGAAAAAGACATGTATTTCTGCCCACCTCACTGGTAGAGGAGGCTGTGTGACATTTTATTGCTCCTTTTCACCATAATCATTTGAGGAAGGGAGCAGAGAGCAGTTATGAATGGTTGTTAGGCTGGAATGCGCAGGGTCTCTCCTAAGAAGCAGCAGAGATATTGATCAAGGTGGAGATCACAAGCACCATGAATTGTTGAAAAGACTGTTTTTCCATTCCACACTTGTGACTTGGGCAGCAATTACTCTGACAGGCTGACTTAAGTGACAGGTCTGGGCAGATGTTTCCCTTCACCCCTGTCCCACCTCAGGATTTTGGTGCACAGTTACATAAGCTATTGGGGGAAAAAAAACCCCAACCCATTCCAAAACCCAAAGAAACCCTGCTCTTCTGTAAGTCAGAGCCTTCCTCCTCAATCTCCCCACTCCCAGCCCTGATGCCCCTGCCCCTACATGTGGTTTCTGCTCAAATCGATGTTCTGCCTATGCCTCAGCCCTCTGGTGTTGTCCCTGCGTGAAGTGGCTTAGATGGGCAGGGTCCATGTCAGTGATATGCACTCCTTTCTCACTTCCCAGTCAAGTCCACACCTCAATCCAAAAGTGCCTCTGCCCAACAAAAACAATGCTTCCCAGGCTGGAGTCAATCAAATAAATAATTAAATAAAAATCTAATTAAAAAAAATAAAAATAAATCCCTCTGGGAATAGGGAAGAGTCCCACATTAACACAGGGAAATTTCCAAGCCTTAGCTCCAGTTCATTTTCCACAGGAATATACACCTGTCAGCCCAATGGTGCAGTTATGGACAGAGTTTCAAGCCACCTAGCCAGGTCAAAGCTGCAACCTTCCCCTATCTACAAAGCTACCTCTGCTGTGAAAAGTACAGCCAAACCACTGGCAACTGTTGTGTTTTTCAGGAGTAGCAGGCCTGTTAGTATATAAACAAGGCTAGAGCAGAGTAGGACAATTCTCCTTTCTTTTTACCTGAAAAAAACATTGCATGGGAGATGTGCCCACCCCCTACCTCTGAACCATACCCCTGATGTATGTTTTGCTCTCTTTACACCATGGGTGGGAATGTACTTGACCTCTATCCAGGCGATAAAGAGGTTACAAAGTTTGCAGTGAGAAATTCTTCACTGGGAAGTTCTGCTTCCAAGTATCTGGCTTAATGCTTAATATTTCACCATGTGACTTGAGGGGTTAATATAAATTTTGTTTTTGAAGAAGTGTCAAGCAATATTTTCTCTTCTATATTTTGAACAAACAGATGACAAGAGAATGTGAAAAGGTGGCAATAGTCCTTGGGAGCATGCTCCAAATGCTGCTGGATTTTGGCTGCAAGGGTAGGATGACATTCCCTAAAGGGTAAGAGCCTTGGAGGCCAGAAAACAACTGAAGCTCATGCAGCTGATGGGAAAAACTACTTAGCAAGGAGAGCTATTTAGTGGTAACAGAAGAACTTAAAGTGCAATACTATCTGATCTTAAAATGGCCCTTGCAGCTCCCTGATTATTGTCTCCCATTCTAGGTCAAATGGGCTCAGCCTAGTAATAAAGCAGTTCCTAACTGTCAGCACTGAGCATTCCCCCGGGAAGGACTCGACCTAGGAATTCTCTTTTCCCTTATTACGGTAATCAAAGGTCCTAAAGGCCAAAATAATTGGGACCTTGCAGAATTGGGACTAGGGGGGACCTAGCAAATTTTCTTTTTCTTTTTTTATTTATCAGTTATGCAAAGATCAGTAAAATTTAGGTCTTGATGAGGTCCATTTCCTCCCATTAGCTCTGTAGAGCTGAGTGAAATACCAATCTCTTCTTGTCTCAAGTTCAGCACTCAGACTCCAGTACCCACAGGGAACAGTTCTGAAAGGGCCATTGGCTGACTCTTGTTTTTCCAGAGTAGAAACATATTTTAACAGGAGAGGGGAGAACAGGAGCAGTGTCCACTGCCAGCAACAGACACAGTGCTCCAATCTGAGCATTAACTGAAATTTTTAGTAGCAGATACAAAAGTAAGCAGTGATGCTCTCATGAAGTGAGTCTTGGCAACTGTGGTTACCCTCTTTATGCCTTTACAAGGTGACCTGATGCTATTTCAGTGTCCTCTTGAGCCCCAAAGTATATCCCATCTATACTAAGACCTCTCTCAAGTCAGAGACCCCTCAACACAAAGCCTCGAAGAGTGCTGCTAGTGCTGGAATGACTCTGTGACCAGGAGCCAGCAATGAGGCAGCTCTGCTCTCTTCATGGGCATTGACCGTGAGCTGGATGGCACAGGACTTGCAGGTTGCCAGGGAACAGAGACTCTGAACCAGATTCAGGCCAGAGGAGTCATTGCAAAAGTTAACGTGGCAGCTTCCAGGAAAAGGGAACATATAAATAAACCACAGACAGTGAAAATGAGTCAAAAGAGTCTCTGGGTTCCAACCAACCCACCCATCCTCCTTCTCCAACCACAACAATACAGCTGCCCAAGCTCCTTGCTGAAAGGCAGTCCCAGTCTCGGGGCCCTTGTGAGAGAGGCTGGTCTCTGCGCCCTTCCTTGCCAGGCAGGCAGAGTCCTGTCTTTTTTGTGCAGAGCAGAGGGTAGGGAGGGTACGACTGTTTCCAAAGTCACATGTGCTTTACACCTCGCTCTCTGTGGAGGGCTTGCGTTGGTGTTTCCAGCCTGTGTCTGGGAGTGAGCCACGCCGCTCAGGAGTGGCTGCTGCTGTGTTAACACTGCTGCATTCAGACTGTTCTTCCTGTAGCAGCTGCTCAGTTTCAGTGTCATCCAGTGAACCAGAACTGGCCTGGATAGAGACCGTATCCGTCTTCATGCAGACGTGGTCCCGGAGGATCCCTCCACGGGAGCTCCGAATCTGCTTAAGGTCATCCCATTCGGAATCATCACTGGATAAAAGGCATATTCCCTCCACAATCTTGATCTTCTCCTTAGTGTAGCTATGGTCAGGACCAGTCTAGGGAGAAGACAGATTAATGAAAAAAATACATCTATGGAAAAATATGGCAAAGAGCAATGCAGAGCTGGAATGAAGACAGTGAAGCAGACAAAAAGCTGGACCTCCATGTAAACAGCCACTGGCTTTAACTGCCACAATGGCACAACACCTTTAGTTCTTTACCACCCCCAGACGAGTCCTCCCTGCAAGAGCTCTCATTTCAAACTCCGTGAGTCTTCAGTCATGGAAGTGGAATGAGGATGAGGTTGCTCTCCTCATTCAACTATACATATTCCCTGACAGAAGAGAGTGAAAACACTGAGCCTAGAAAGGAAGGAAAAAAACCTCACCAAACAAAATGGGAAGCAGAAACAGACAGAAAACCTCATGGTAAAAGTAGGCAGGGAATCAATTCAAGGTTTGCAACATCTTTACATCTGAGTCATTCTAGATTCGCCTCTCAGTAAAGCACAGCTGGAATACTGCTATTGAGTCCAAGTCTCACAGTGACACAGGGTAAGGAGATTATAGGGAAACAAGCAAAATGATCAGAGGCTAAAGGGACCACACTGAGATTAAAGTATTGAAATCTGTCTAACTTGGCTCACCAACAAATAAGGAGCATCTGATCTATCCCTGAGGAGAAAGTGGAGGGAGTGGGGAAATACACATCTGTGTATATCAAGGAACATTGGAATTAACAGAAAAGTGGAAAGGATTTAAATTCCCAGATAAATAATCCTATCTTATCCTTAATAGATAAGGCCAAAATGGCTTGAAAGTTTGGGAAATCTATTGGATAGTACCTTTGGAAAACAGTAAGGGAAAACTCTTCCCTGTGTAAATCTGTAATCCCTGCTAGAGGAACTAAGTGATCTAACAGATAATCATAAATAGTTCTAACAGAAATTACCTTTTCCAAATCTCACTGAGTATGAGTAGCCAAAGCCCAGACCAAAAAATCTGCCATAGAAAATTACTTATACCTTCCTGAAGACAGTAGAGCTAGTTTAAGGACATAAAAGCCGGGGGGGAGGGGGGAAACCAAGAAAGAGCAATTAGTACAGACAGTGCTTGAGCCACACAATAGAGCTTGAGTGAGGGAGGCAGGATCAAACACACAGAGCAGTGATACCTGACGTGAGGATGTGGACGGAAATCAGAAGAGGGAAGATGAGAAGCTATCTGAGTGATAAGAAAGCTTCTGAGGAGAAAAGAGAGGAAAAACTAAGTGCTGCAAGATATTATATTAAACTGTCTCCATCCTGTGGCACAAAGTACGGACCTCTGAAGGGCCTTTAAAATGCTCTATTTAATAAGGGCTCTATTTTTTTCCTCTCTCCCAACCCTTCCAGGCAGTGCACACCCAGGAGCTACATTCTTGTTAGCAAACCCCTTCTGACTGCCTGGTTCCCCATATAAGTGTCCAAAGCAACCTTGGTGCAACAGTCACTAACCAGGACCTGTATCCACGGAAGACAATTCCAATTGACTCATGTACTTTTGAGGGCCAGCACCCAATGTAAATGAAATACAAGACATTGTGGAAGTGGGTAAGAAGCAGTGATCTAAAGACAGGCCAAATTCACTACAGCTCACTGGGGAAGAAGTGCTGCTGGTTGACCTCCATAGCAGTCTGAACAATTCACTGAAGCTGTCCTCCTATGTCCTAGAAGTAAATGCTCACAAGTTGCAATCCTTCCACTTAGTGAAGCCTGTAATACTCAACAGCAGCTTAAGCTGGGCTCCCATGTCCTTAGTAGCAGCTCTTACCTCTTTCTTGTAGCACAGCTGGTTGTACATGGTTGGTTTGGGAATCGATTCAATCTTCACCTCCTGGGTAGATGTCCGATATGACGGATTACTGTAAGTTAGGTTCCCCAAGCCAGGGTCCGTAAACTTGGACTTATTATGCCTAGAGGGAGAGAGCTGTCAGAAAAGACACAGGAACCTACTGCCAGGATCCAAAGTTCCTGAGTGCTCAGCAAGTGGAAGGCTCCAGCAATCTCCACTGTCCCTCAAAGAGAGAATGCTGGCTTCATCTGGCTCTTCAGCTACTAGTCCATTTACTAGCTACCAGTACAGCAAGGCACTGCCATGTAAGCACAAAAGCTATGCTGGCAGTAACTGGTGAAGTTATCTGTCAGAAAGCGCATGAGCTCACAGATCTACTGAGATACATATTATCTCACATCCCTGTCCGTAACTCATAAGCTCTCTGCAGAAAATTTAGCCAATAAGGTTTCAGAACTGCATGACCAACACTTCAGAGGCACAGGACTGAAACCTTGCAAATAAAACCATCAAGCGCTCCTTCCAATGGAGAAAAAAAGGACTGTAAATGACAATAAAGAAAGATTTTGTGCTTTCAGAAACTTTCTTCTCCTACAACCCTAGAGTTTACAACTGGCCAGGAGAAGAAAAAAAGATCACTTACCTATATATAATTAAAGCAGCAATAAGCAGTAAAATAAACAAGATGCTGAGAAGACCTCCAATAATGTAGCTGACGTGCAGTCCTTCTCCTGAAAGTGAACACCAAGGGTAATTTATGCACTCATCTTATATTTCACTGGATAATATTGACCTTGGTGTAATGCCTAGTGCTGGGGCTTTACCCATACAGAAGTATGTAAACTAAAATGTCAGCACACCAAGGTTTAGCAGAGGGTTTTGTTTGGCTTCATATGAAACCAAACGTGTAGTAAACTTTCTTCCCACCCAGGCCCCAGCAAACCAAGGAGCATCAAGATCTTTGTAATGGGCTTGTAATGGATGAGTTAGACCCCGTTGCTGACAGGTTACTCCTGCAGTGGGAAGCAATTACCCCAGTCAACCATCTTCAACTAAACACAAAGGGGACAATGAAAAAGAGGGAATTATTATTGTATTAATGGGAAGAGCCCAATGAATGAGGTATGGGATAAAAGAAAACAGAACTATTCTTCAGACCAGAGAGTCATCTAGGTTAATGAATGTCTACAACTGATGTTCATCCTTAGAGGCACTTTGTTCTGCTCAGAGGGCATTTGAGTATTTCAGGTCTGAGTTTCAGAAATTTGAGTTTCAGACACTATGGACTGGAATGCCCTGGGCACATCTGGAGGAATAACCCTGGTGGCAAAGAGTTAAAGAAAAGGAACTCACCCATAGTGGCCAACACTGCCTCGTTGGCACGAGTACACAAGCCTTGCCTAGCATCTTTGTCAGAACAGCTGAATGGCAGAAGGAGAGTTATTTACTGAAAGTAGAATCAACAGTATCAAAGGTATCAAAAACCAGGATGGAATGGGCTAGCACTGATATCCCCTCCCTTTCCAGTTAAAAAACACAGGTCTTCCTTACTCTTCTTCAGTATTCTGTATCCAGAGAAGAGACAACCATATACATATATATATAGGGGGTGTGCATGTATATATCAATTATCAGTCTGCAGTATCTTTGTATCTGAGTCATTCTAGATTCACCTCTCATGTACACAGGTATACACATATATCTATCAGGAAAAAAATTTCGGCATCAGCGCTGAAACAAAAATCAAAATATCTCAGAGTCAGCATGAAGACCTTTCTGTCCAATAACTCATACTCAACAAAGTGCAAATTTTGCCCGGTAAATAACTCAGCCATATACTATAGAACCACTCTTTTGCTGAGCTGTATAAATAGCAAGTTGTAGGGAATTAGCAGAAAAGAGTCTCTTAACTACCTGCATTGCAACTTAAAATGTTAGAGCTGCAAAGATTCTGTTCTGTCCCAAGCAAGCTATCCTCTTCCCAGGGCGGAACCACTTCCTCAGTTGTGTGGGTCTAGTTTGAGATGTTTCAGTGCACTGAAGCAACAGACTCCTCTGTCCTCCTCTCAGAAATGAGTTCTCAAAATTAGGAGATTCAAAAATCAGTCAAATGAACGACACATGTGCTAAAGGAGGATTTTAACACTTCAGCACAGTCAGCCTACACACACATTTCAACAAAACAGACAGAAAAAATCTGAAGCTCTTTCTTGCCATCTCAACAATATTCTGCATCTTTGTCATAATAGTTTCATCCATTAAGAATGTGAAATCTGAAGTTGGAATATCCTCCCTTGGCTAGGGATAGGTATATTTGGATGATGGCAACCAGCGCGGGCTTGCACGTGGCACCTTGCAAAAGCTGTGACTTTCACACCCCAATTCCAAGAGAACAAGAACACTTACTTTCCTTCCACTGTTTCCAGAGATGTGAGAGGTTTCATTGTTGAGGTACCTAGTCTGGCAGGTGGTGTTTGACTTCTCTCACTTACACTGGTTGGTTCTGGACCAGGGGGCACCACACCAGGAACTAGAACAACAGAGAAAAATAAGCAGGACTCCAACTCTATGGGACAGATGGTCAAGTCTTATAGGCCATTTCCAAAACTCTCTATAGCTTATATGAGCAGCCTTCCCATCTCAAACCCAGTCTGTCAGCAGAAAGGACAGAAGAAGGTCCTATTGTTCACAACTGTTACCCTTACTTCCAATAAATGACTCTGCATAAAATGTATACACTGGAGAGCTCAGCTGCTCTGGTTGCCAGTGCATAAGCAGTAGCAGTGGCTCAGTTATGGAAGCTACTGCCCAAGTGACACTCAGTAAACTCACTCGTAGAACAGGGCCGCCCATCTGGTTCATCCGGACACGCGCAGACGAAGTCAGAAGCCCTGGCAAAGCAGAGGTGAGTGCAGCCTCCATTGTTCACTCCACAAGCATTACTACCTGGAAGGAACAAACAAAAAGGAGCTCAGAGCAATAACCTTCTTTCCTGCTCAGCCAGAAATACTTCTTAGAAATCCAGCAAGTTATTATGTTTTTGGCATATGCCCTTCATCTGATTGCTAAGAAAGTGATGACAATAGCCAGACACTGGATTGGATTAGGGCAGTCTTGAAAGGAAGGCACTGGAAATCTTTAGACAGAAGCCCAGACAACACAGCTGCACAGATAAAAAAAAAATAAAAAGCTCACATTCTTCTGTTTTAACACAATGTTGGATGAACAACAAGAAAGTGACATTTGCTAATCAAAGCTCTAACAGAACACCATTAAGATGTACCTGACTGAAAAGTCACAAGCAGACAAGGAATGTGCTAAGGGAAGATGTGTGAATAATTTGAGTATAAAAAAGGATGTCATCCTTATTTGACATCCACAGTAGTGCAGTGGTTTTAGAGTTCCTTTGGTCTACAATTAGCATTTGCCTGAACCAAGGCCCTTCTATTTACCTGTCTGTCTCTGAGGAGAAACCACAATGATATCCATCAATCCCTCAACATTGGCTAGGACTGTCTCTTTGTTCCGCCCAGAGTATTTGTCCACTCTCTGGATAGACTTCGTTTGCCAGTCAGTCCAGTATATCCATCTGTCCTGCTGCTCAGGGAGACAGCAAAGAAAAATCACAGCCATTATTAGCTTGTTTAGTCATGTAGGATACCCATACAAAACATATCCCAGTGGCAGAAGGCCCAAAACAAAGGCCTTTTCAAACCCTTACCCTCTTATTGTAAAGATGATGACTGTCTACACCCCACAGTTTAGACAAACTTCCTTTGTTAGCTCCAGAGAAGATTTAAGTACTATCCTCTCAGCCATCTTGGTTTCCCCAGACTGTAACACCTCCCTGTTCTCAAACTCCACTGGACAAACTCATCAACACACCAGGGAGAATGGTGGCAGCAGGAAAATCTTCTCACCTGTGTCAGAGCAAAGGGATGTGACACCTGGCTGACCAACACTTGCCGTAGCTTCCCATTGAGGTCACAACTCTCTATGCGATCAAGGTGCGCATCCACCCAGTATATCCTGAAGGCACAGGGAAAGAGGTGAGCTTTCGTCTATACAACCCCTCTTTACTTTCTAGTCATTTACTGGCCAAGATCATGGAATCATAAGATGGATTGTGAAAAAAAAAACTGAAGAAGAAACCCCCCAAACACCCCAAAACCAAAACCAAACCCAAACCCACAGTGTTACTCCAATAAATGAAGCTAAGAGGGCTAAAAAATTCATTACATCCCTTAACTCTTTGCAAGTATAGGAAAATCTTTCACTGACCTCCTGGTGTCATAATCCAAAGTCAATCCATTGGGCCATCCTAGGTCAGTGTTAATCAGGATTTTACGTTCAGAGCCGTCCAAGTTTGCCCGTTCAATTTTAGCAATGTGACCCCAATCTGTCCAGAAGAGATACCTGGAGAGATAAAAGGCAAGCGTAAGAAGAAAAGACCATTTCATTTGGCCTAAAGAAAGTTTTAGTTATGAGTGAAACTGCCAGATTCTTCAGGTTAAAAAAGACAATATGGCCTGTAGCCTGCTTCTCACTGCTATCTGCCCAGCCTTCAAATTCCCTGTCTGCCTGACTACTGCAACTCACTCAGAGTCAACCCCTTGCTAGTACCTGCGGATGCACATGGCACATCTCTTCTTCCTCCCACAACCTCCTCTTCCAACATGCCTCTGTGCAGCCCTTCCCCCTGCCCCACCAATAACCTCATACCTACCCCTTCTTAGGAAAGACAGCAATGGCTCGGGGCTCATCTAGGCTGTTATTGATCAGCACTTTCCTGGAGCTTCCATCCAGTCTAGCCACTTCGATGGTATTGCGTCCTGTGTCTGTCCAGTAGAGGTTCCTGGCAACCCAGTCCACTGCCAGGCCATCCGTAGTCTTCAAACCCTGACCAATAACAGTTTCCATGTTGCTGCCATTCAGATCAGCCCGCCTGGATAGAAATCAATGACAAATGGCAGTGAAAAACAGGCAGCTCCTGGAAAAGCTGGATCTCCATCAATCACAGGGGCACTGCATACTACTACATTGCTAATACTTTTTTCCCCAGTCTCCAGCAGGTTAAACACACCTGCAGCATGAGTTCAGTGATACACATAATGCTGTGTACCAAAGAGAAGGTCTAAGCAGTGGTGTAGTGCTCAGTCTCCCCAGTTTACTGGCACACTAAGCACAAGTCACTGGGTGACCTGAGCACCAGCCAAGCAGTTGACTGGCACCCACCTGATAACATCAAGAAATACATCTGTGTAGTAAATCTTGCCATCCACACTATCATAGTCCAGAGAAATGACGTTGTTCAGCTCAGGGACAGGTATGTGCACATCTGTGTGGTCACTGGTGTCCAGAGAGATACGACGGATGGAAGCACGGCTAGAGAAAAGTAGGTAGGTCTCTGGAGAAGAGTCACATGTCTGCTCATCTCTCTTCAGCTGGATGCCAGTGGGGCAGGCACAGGAGAAACCAGTGGGGTGAGGTAAGCAAAGGTGGGAGCAGCCACCGTTACGAACTCCACATTTATTGAAGCCTTTAGAAACAAGGAAGCATAGTTTTAGGATCCCACAGACCAAAGTTTTATTTTAAAGGCTACGTACATGCATAACTTGCTAGAAGCTGAGTTCATCTTTACTGTCCCAGCCTAGCTGGGAATCTACAGCCTTTTGTACAGAGACACTCTCCCTTCTCTCCAAGATTCATGGTAGGTATGGGCATGACTGGCAAGGAGAACAGGCGGGTTCAGTAGAAGAGGGATCATTAGAAGAAAAATCTTAACCTGCATTCCTTGCTAATCACAATTTTCCCAAGGAAAAAGGAACAGCCAAATGCTCACAGATTTATGCAACTGCAGCTGAACTTTATTACTGCTGCAAATGGTAATGCTGACAGAAAAATCCAACCCTGTGGGGAAATAGTGAGACAATGCACCAGAGGCCAGGCTGACAAAGAAGCTTCTGTTTCAACTTAGCTGCGCACAGTGGCAAGTAAACAAAGGCATCAGAGAAGCCTGCTGGAAGTGCCTGACGTATTAGGGTCATATAAGTTTTTTTTAATTGTAAAGAACCCAGCATACATTTACTAGGAGGGAATAAGCCCAGAAGACAGGTGCAGGGAGCAGGAAGAAGACAACGTGGATATGATGGCTAGGCTTTTGGTCAGCTTTAAGTTACATTGCCAAGTTATGCAGTCAAGAGTGATGTTCTGCTGTTAGCAACCACAGGAAAAGCAGCACAGTTTTCTGTAGAAATATGTATTGGGGAAATTCTACCAAAATAAAGCCACAGCACAGAGCAGCAACTTCCACTGAAAAGCAAGGAGGCAAGATGGGGTGTTATAGGATCCCCGAAGAGTAACAAGGAATTGACTCTGGCACAGAACAATTGGACAGTGTGATATATTAAGAGCAACTAAAGCAGCAGAGGTTTTGCAGAGCAAAGAGGCAGGCAAGAAGATGAAGGCTGCAATGATTGGGAAATAATTCTAGAACTTCAAATAAGATTTCAGCAACTGGTTTAAGAAGAATTAGAGTCTTCTGGAGTCAAAAAAGGGAAATTGTCCAATGGCAGAACACTCTGATGAAGCCTAATAAGGTATGACTTGTTCATATTTCTCCTAAGAAAGTGGCTCTTCTGTGTGCGAGAATGAGGTTGTCAGTGCAATCCAGTGAAGGAAATGCTTCAAAGGGGTCAAAAAGCATGCAGTAATCAACACTAGTCCTACAGAGCTACGTAAACAGGGAGGAGCGCAAAAATAATTAAAGAGGGAAGAAGTGATGCTTTAAAAGAAGGGATCAGAAGACAAGAAAAGCTGATTTTTGAGAAGTCACTCTATCACTCCTGCTTTACACCAAAGGACTCTTTCCAACGACAGCTCTGAAGGACTCCCCTCGCCACCACCGACACTCGCCGAGACTGGGGAGCAACTTACCCAGGGGCCGCGCCCTATCAACAGCTTGAATGTCCATGAGGCCAGGCAGGTTTGCCCTCACCAAGATGACATTGGCACCAGTGTCCTTGTCAGCCCTGTGAATGCTGCGAGTTTGCCAGTCAGTCCAGTAGATGTAAGAGTCCAGCAAAGTGAGGCCATAGGGATGTTGCACTGGAGATAGCAGGGTGCGGCGGTTCGCGCCATTGAGATCTGCAGCCTCGATCCGCTAAAGAAAGAAGTAGAACATCACCCCGTACTCAAAACACTTCTCCTCTTGTTAGCACTTACTGTAGCGAGTGGGAAACAGTCTCAGTGAGTGATGTTATTCAGGTTCACCCTCCCTCCATAGCCCACACTCTCAGGAAAGCTTACATTCCCTTTGCTCTTTTGAAAACTTGCTCAAGAGCTTCAAAGAAGCCTCCAGGTTACCAAAGACCCAATGACAAACAACACTGAAGAACAGAATCAGACCTCAGTGTGTGCATCAGCCCAGAGCAGCTGGGACCCAGCCTTATCCACTGCCAGTCCATTAGGCCAGCCCAAGTTGTTGCTGATCAACACCACTCGTCCAGAGCCATCCATCCCAGAGCGTTCCAGCTTGGCATTCTCACCCCAGTCCGTCCAGTACATATACCTGGGGAAAAGTCAGCAAGTATTATGGAAAAGGATATCAGAAGTCCTGTGTAACTCCTAGACAATCCCTTGACAACACTAACCCCATTTCATGGTATAAAGCTATTGCCCGAGGACTGTCCAGGTTCTGCCAGACCAAGACTTTCCTCATGGAGCCATCGAGGTTGCCCACTTCAATCCGATTTGTTCCTGTATCTGTCCAATATATCTTCCTGCCAATAGCATCCACAGCCAGCCCATCTGTAGTCAACAGACCTGAGAAAATAGAAAAACATTTTGGTCACTCCTTATTCTCCCAATTTAGTCAGGAACTTCTAGTATTTCTCTTGTCCATCTCGTAGGGAACTGCTTTAGGCTTTGCTTGCCTTTCCACCGAAAAAGTATTTTACCAGGGTACCAGAATCTCTCTTATCATACTGCATAGAAGCAAGAGGCGCTCAGATCAAAATCTCCCTTACCTGTAGTGATGATGTCCTCAAACTGTGAGCCATCAAGGGCAGCCCGACTGATTTTCCTCAGTGTGCTGTCTGACCAGTAAACCTTTCCTGGGTTGAAGAAGAAAGAGAAACTTGAAAAAGCCCAGAACAAAACCAAACCAAACCCCAACAACCAAACATCAAAATCCTTAAAAAACAGATCCAGGTCTCTGACTACCTGCTACACCTTTCAAAATGGATCTGATTGTACAGGAATAGTAACAGCACAAGATTATTAAGATAGAGTGATAAAACAGTGCAAACTTTCTTGTTCCAATTCTCCCCAAAATATGTAGGACTTTTACACAAAGTCTGACCTTCACACAGGGACAAAGAACACCTAATACCATCAGCTAGTAGTAGAGCTCCACATCTGATTTTTCAAAATGAGACCGTCCACCTTACAGTGCAACAGCGTTTACACCCAACACAGCATCAGATGTTTACTATATATGAACAACCAGAGTCTCAGCTCTACTGTCATAAAAGGCCTCAGCAGGAGGAACGTTCTTAAATCTAAAATGCACAGGAAACCCACTCGATATTGCAGGCAGTTTTTTCCATATAGTTTGTGTCCTCTGCTTTCCTATAAGGATATTCCTTTCCTCACTGGAAACTAATTATTTGCAGCACATACAAGGAAAAAAATCCAAAACCCACCCAAATCCACAGCCTACAGTAAGATCTGTGCCTGGGTCTTTACTCAGACATTTAGATATGAAGTTACTTGTTGCATTTCAAACATAGTAGGATACACTAAGAAGTTCAGACCTTCACGAGAATCCACTCCAATTGCAATGGTGTTCTTCATGGTGACATTGACTGAGACAACAACATCTGCAAAGTAGGGGATATCCAGAGAGACCATCCGGATGTCAGTCCTTCTGGCAAAGATCAGAAAGCTGGTCATTCCTGCAGAGTTGAAAACGGACAGATATTAGTGAAGAGCAAGTTCAGTCAACTGTAGCCATCATTTACCCAATATTCTAGAGGTTACATCTACTTCAGTGGAAAAGGGAAAGTGTGTCAGGCAGATCTTGGCTTATGGACAGTCTGTGTACAAAAGCTTTATTGAGCATCACTTAATGTTTCTTTACATCCAAGTTGAAAAGCAGTACCCTCATAGAAGAGTTACTTCTGCTAATATGTGTGGGAAATGGAAATCAGGAGTCACTTTTTTCCTGCTAAGGAGGAAAAGTGGATGTACCACGGCCTGAAGCCAAGTGCCTTCAACCGTCCTCAAAAGAGGGTTCACAGGAGGAGTGTATACAGACCTATTAAAGAATATAGCACCTTGTAGTTTAAGATTTCACCTCAGTATTACAGCAAAAGTATGGGAAAAAAATGTGACATTTGGTTTACTTGTCCAACATCATTTTAAGAAAAATGTCTCCTTCATCAATCCATTTATCAGTAAGTTTCTCCATAGTAATTCCCACTCAGTTTGAAGGTACAGGCACCAAATGGGTTTTTCAAGGGGTAAAGCAGGTAAGCACATAGAAGTGAAATTTGTTCTCTAACAAGGCAGAGGCAAAATGTAGCTGTGATACAAAACTGCAATGAGGATCCTACAGAGAAGACTCACCAGGGGAGCAGGTCTTGCCATCAGATTGCAGGTTGATCCCTGTAGGGCAGGTACAGCTGTAACCTTTTGGAGGAGGTGCCAAAAGGCACAGGTGACTGCAGCCTCCATTGCTAACTTCACATGCTGTATGTACTATGGAAAAGAGGATGAGAAATCAATGAGCCAGTAGCACCAGCACAAAAAAGGGATGCAACAGCTATAGAAATGAATTCTAGAATGCCCTCAAATACCAAGCTGAGAGTTAATTCTCATGTTCTCATATCCTATACAGACACTTAAGACAATGAGGGCTGACAGGTCAGCTCCTTGCAGAAAAGATGTGCCACACAGCAGAGCCGGAGCAAGCTCTCAGCTCAGTGGGGCTGGGGGTGAGCTCTGTACCTGGTGGCCTGTGCCGGTGGAAAACATGAATATCCATAAGATTCTCCAGATTGTCCTGCAGCGTTTCCCGAGACTGCCCAGTCCTCCTATCTGCGCTCTGGATACTTTTGGCCTGCCAGTCTGTCCAGTAGATTCTCTCGCCATAAAGAGTAAGTCCAAAGGGGTGAGGCAGATTGTTCCCAATCAGCACCTGCTCAGATTACCCCCAGCCCCCCAAGAAATAATATTATATTATATTATATTATACTATATTATATTACTTTAAAAACTAATATATTTATATAGAGTATATATAAGTGACTATGAAGTCACTAAGGGAAAGAGGCTTCCTTTGCTCCCTCTAAACTTCATAACATACAATCACAGCAAGAGGAGAGTGATGAGGCAACCTTAGCCCTCAAACTTCCCTCACACACAGTTTGAAATTAAAAGGGAGCTTTTTTCTCTCAGTGAAAGCAGCTGTGTACTTTGACTTGTAAATTTCCCTTTCCATTGGAAAAAGAGGCAGGAGCCATGAGCACTTTGTGTTCAGGCTCCCAGGCCTGCTCCTCAAAGACGGCTTCCTTACCTTCCTGTGGCTTCCATCCAGACTGGCATACTCGATGGTCTTCATGCCTGCATCTGCCCAGTACAAGCGCTGTGACTCATAGTCAATGGCCAAGCCATTGGGCCATGTCAGGTTGGAGGAAATGATCACCAAGCGGTTTGAGGCATCCATCCCAGCACGTTCAATTTTTGGGTTAGCTCCCCAGTCAGTCCAGTACATGAACCTGAGAAGAAGCCCAGACAGGAGTGAATGCCCACACTTCTTCACTGCCAGTACAGCCAGGCAGTGCTACAGAGAAGCAAGGGAGCCTGGTGCCTTCAGGCCCTAGCAGGAAGAAGCATTAGACTATTACTGTACTCATGTCCAGCCTTCAGTTTTTGTAACGTTCCTAAGATCATACTCAAATTTATATACCTTCTACTGTCCATAGGCTGGCCTAATCACAATGTGTAGGAAAAAGTTCAAGGTAATAGGTCAAGGTCTAAAAATGAACTGATTATTTACCAGTCTACACCACTAGCCCTTTACACTCTTGCTGCATTTGTGTTCTGGTAATCCACTCAAGGAAAGAATAGTAGCACACTTTCATTCTAGACATTCAATGCTTCTAAAGCAATGGCTGGCAAGCCTTTTCCTATCCACCCTATCCCCACCTCTACATGGTCTGAGGACATCCTTCTGACTGAAACCCCAGTTGATAAGCAGGGAGCTTGAATACAAATTCAGTGTACATGTGAAATAGAGAAATAGAAAACATCTAGATGGCTCCATTCTCAGTATTTTTTGTACCATACCTTTAGTTATTACATCCCCAGGATAAACAACTGAAAACACCAGCCAGCTCCTGCAAGCTTCACAGCACAACAGGCAATTATCTCTGCTTATCTTGTTCCATTATCATCTAAAATCATGTCTCTAGTTTCTGCTGTTAGCAGCTTGTAGAACAATGGCACCAGCAAGGAAGAAAATTGTACAAAACCAAAGAACCAGAATATCTTTAGACATGCAAGAATTGTTATGTCATCCCAGAAGAAAGAATCTCTTACCCTCCAACAGGGTCCACCACAATATCTCTAGGTCTGTCTAGGTTCTCCCAGATTAGAACAGTTCTCATGGTCCCGTCTGTGTTGGAGACCTCTATCCGATCTGTTCCTACAAAAGTTGAGAGAGAAAATGACAGAGATCAAATTGGAATTGCAAGAGCTCAGGCAAAAAAAACCTCCATACAACAATTCCCTATATTCTTCCCCTATATCCATCACTGTTCTTAGCTGGAAAATGGGTAAGAAGTGGGGCTTGAAGTGTCACTTTCCATCCTCTCAAGTCACCTCTGTGGCTGCCACTGATGTGGAGTCCTGTATGAATATAAACCACCTCTTACCTAAGCCCCCAAGCCATGAGACAACACCTAGGAAAGAATAATCTTCCTTACATCTCTCTCAACTATGACTCTCCAGCAGGGAACATGCTCCAAGTATTACCTGCTGCACCCCAAGATACACTGCTGGAAGATACATAAACGCACACAATCACAAGCTCTGCAGCAAGACAACAGTGATGAATCTTTTTACAGAATTAATCCTGGGGATACTGCAAGGAGAATTATGCTAAGGGTTGTGCCTCAATTCACACTCATTTAGAAGCACATGACATGAAGCTCCATTTTTTGCTACACAGAAATAGACAAATTTGGAATGAGACAGACAGAACTACCCAGTGGATTTTCAGTTTTCATGACTAATAAGGAAGACAGAAATCTATGTAAAGCAGAGGATCCCAGTACCTGCATCAGTCCAGTATAGTTTGTTGGTGACCCAGTCAATTGCCAGTCCAGCTGGACTTTCCAGGCTAGTGTCCACCACAACCTAAATGAAAACAAAATGAAAAAATCCTTAGTGAAATTAGACCTTAGGGAGAAAGTACTTGCCCAATGCACTAGCCACGCACAAACAATGTTAACTTTCAAAAGGCAAAAGCCTGAGCAGAGCAATGCCACACAAGAGAGAACATCAAGGACTTAGAAGTCCAAATAAGGCTTTTATTTAGAGAAGTATCTATTTTTTGTGCCTGTTCAAAATGCAAATCCAAACTTTGAACTCTGTTTGCCTCATTTATAGCACCATCAACCTAGGAGTGTGTGCAAAAAGCATTCCCAAAGAGCATGACTCTTGTTCCAAATGTAGAACATAACAGAGGATTTAATACTTCTTCCTTTCAGAAGAATACTTCAGATTTTAGGCCTACAGCAAAGGAACTGACCACAGCCTACAAATCACCATGCTTTATGTCTCCATTCAAGGTTTTCCATACACCCAACTTGTTTATGAAGTGTCCAGTGATCTCATTAGTTTGCCAGAACCAGGCAAACTAATAGACAAAAGATCCACCATGAACTGCAGCACCTTAAAAGGCCAGGGTATCCCAGTGGCTTCAATCTGATGCTCAAGGAGTCTCCCGGCCAGATGACCTCCACACATAGTGAACACTGTACCTCCTGGTTTGATCCGTCCCATTTTGCTCGGCTGATGGAGTCAGTGCTAACATCTGTCCAGTAGACATAGTCATCCTTTGAGTCCCAGTCTAGAGCCACAGCACTGCGAACATCAGCAAGGGGGATGACATCATCTGACAAGTCATCTGTGTCAAAGCTGATCCGACGGATGTCCATCCTTCGGGCAAAAAGCAGGAACTTGTCAAGACCTGATCAAAGGTCGAAAGGTCTTCTTTTAATTTCTCTAAGTTCAACAATACAGTGACAGACAGACAATTCCCTGCTATATCCACAACCTACATCATCTCTCACTGCCAAGTCTTTTGTCTTTTTTTTTTTTTTACTGGAAGCAAAACATCACTGGGAGAGGATGGGCAAGGGTGGTCAGAGTGGCTGTGAGCTCGCTCCTGGGGTGTAACCTATGCTGAGGGAACAAGGCCAACCATATTCTTCAAAGGATGGCACAGACATCCCTCCAAATCAAATAGCTATTTAAAAACAGCTCTTGAGAATTTGGGAGATAGTTGGTCTAATTCTTTCACATGGTTGCAAACTAGGAGAAATGTGGCAATGATGAGGACTGAATTTTTTGTTCATCACTGACACAGTCATAATGGGAATTTTAGGGAGACAATCAGCTGTGAAGGGTAGCATGGCATCAATAGCAGCCCTGAAGTAAGGACCAAGGGTGGAATTTGTCTGTATCCCCACTCATGAAGCCTAGTGAGGGCAGTGAGAATACACAACAGGGGAATGCATCAAAAAGGTGAAGCATCCTCTGGAAGGACCCTTAATACTTCTAACTCAGTCTATCCAGCTGCATCTCCTCGGAAGCAAAGGCTGCTGACGCTTAATCCCACTGCCAACCCTCCACCACCCACTGAACATCTGAGCATGTGGTCCCACCTCACTTACTCTGGGCGCAGGCATGGCTGCTGGTCTTGCGGAAGCCTGTGGGGCAGGCGCAGGTGTAATCCTTGCTGCTTGGCAAGCAGAGGTGAGTGCAGCCTCCGTTGTTGTCCCCACAGCGGTTTCTCCCTGCTCAAGTAGCCAAAGAGAAAAGCAACCACACATAAAGCAAAGAGTAAAGAAACAAAGAGGAAAAAACACTAGCTGAAGTGTCAAGATCACATGGATATAACTTCCCTACCCAGCAGTTAATTGAAAATAAGGAAATGTATAAACTAAAACACTAACTCCATTTTTATGGCTGAATTTTAAAATGAACATTTAACTCAATTCACTTCTAGAGCAGATAATGGCAATTGAAGAGGAATAAGGGAGGTGTCTGTCATTATGATGCTCACTTACAATTTTTCCCCCATCCCAAAACAGCTCTTGCATAAACAAGGCCCACGTATTTCCTACTCAGCGGCCTCCACCCCCGATGTCAGCAGGGGGAGCTGCGGTAACACCCAACTCCGAGGTACCGGGCCGGGAGACCTCAACACGAGGGCGGTGGAGCAAGTTCAGCCACAGCCCCGGGCACAGGCAGTGATGTGTCCATGTGCTGGGTTCAGGCTGTCATCTGCCGGCTTTACAGGGAGTGGGTGGCTCCAGGTCTTGTACTGGCTCAAATGAGTCTCTACCCGCTCTGCAGTTACCTGCTGGCTGACGCTGAGGATGCAGCGTGTGGATGTCCATAGGGAAGTGGAGTTTGTTGCGGATGATCTCCTGGTTCTTGCCTGTGAATTTGTTGGCACTATTGATGCTCTTGGTGTGCCAGTCTGTCCAGTACAGACTGTCCTCAAACACAGTGATAGCAAACGGGTGTGGGAGCCCTGCAGTAGACATCCAATACAGGTATATAATCAGGTCTAACACGACTTGGGCTAGCAGGGAGACAAGGGAATGATCTTTCCACTGCCCTTTAGGCTTCACCACGGTCAACCTGCTCAAATACGTTTTACACTAATTTAACAGATAATTATTCTCCGCTGTCCTATAATCAAAGATAGAATGTTAGGGGGCTGGAATGGACCTTAAAGATCATCTAGTCCCAAGACCCCCACCTTAGGTAGGGACACTTCCCACTAGACCAAGTTGCTCAGGGCCTTATCCAACCTGGCTTTGAACACTGCCAGGGTTGGGGCACTCACAACCTCCCTGGGCAACCTGTTCCACAATCTCACCACCCTCACAGTAGAAAATTTCTTCCTAATATCGAACCTGAATTTCCTCTCTTTTAATTTATATCCAGTACTCCTTGTCCTAGCACTACAGTTCCTGATGAAGAATCCCTCTCCTGCTTCCATGTAGGCCTCCTTCAGATACTGGAAGGTTGCAATCAGGTCTCCACACAACCTTCTCTGCTCCAGGCTGAACAGGCCCAACTTCCCCTCCAGCCTGTCTTTGCAGGAGAGTGCACCAGTCCTGTTATCAACTTCATGGCCCTCCTCTAGATTTCCCCCAACAGTTCCATGTCCTTCTTATGTTGGGAGCCCCAGAGATGGATGCAGCACTCCAGGTGGAGTCTCACAAGAGCAGAATCACCTCCCTCAACCTGCTGGCCATGCTGCTTTTGATGCAGCCACTGATGACTGGATAGCAAACTCCATCCCTCAGTGGTGACAGAATTCATTCCACAGTCAAAGGAGACAAGCACAGATGCAAGAGCCAGCGTCTCAAACTCAGATCAGCACTGTGCTACTCTGTGGTCTTTATTGCAGAAAGCACTCCCTGGAGAAAGCCTGTTACTCACCTTGGCTAATAACAGCCTTCCTATTGCATCCATCAAGGTCAGCCCTCTCAATGACATGATGTTTGGCATCCACCCAGTACATTCGATGTCCTGCATAGTCAATGGTCAGTCCATTGGGCCAGAAGAGGTGTGTATCCGCAATGATGCGCCGATTAGAGCCATCCATGTTGGAACACTCAATACGGGGAGTGTTGCCCCAGTCAGTCCAGTAGATAGTACTGGAGGAGGCAGGGAGAAACAGCTAGAAAACTTATGGCCCACATACTGCACCCAACATCACTCCTTATCAGGGCAAAACAATATCTGTCCTGTGACCTCGAGCATGAGACTGGGTCACAGCCATGGAAGAAGTGAAAAGTAACACCCAGCCTGCTGAAAGCTGAAGGGTCCAGAGAAGGATTAAGGCTTTGAAGGGTCCCAGCATTGCCAGGTTCCCTAAACTGTCAGTGCCAACTGAAGTCTCAAGCCCAGAGGTAACCTTTGCGACCTAGAATGGGGTTTTCAATGTTCAACAAAGAAGCATGTACATGGAGGGATCACTGGGTTCCCCCCTGGTTTCCCACGTTTTCACTCACCCCTCCATAGGATGCAGGGCAATTGCTCGGGGCTTCTCCAGGTTCTGCCACAAAAGCACTTTCCTGTGAGTGCCATCCAAGTTTGCTACTTCAATTCGAGATGTCCCAGAGTCTGTCCAGTATAATTTGTCATGGATCCAATCAATAGCAAGTCCACCTATCTCCAAGAGAGAATTAAGTGCAGAATGAAATCATGGATCTGCACAGAAGAATAGTTCCCTTTCCCTGTTCACCTTAGAAGAGGCCCAGTTTCTTTCCTGCCAGCCAAGATTAACTCCAGGGGGACACTCACACCCATTCCATCCAACCCATACCCTTGCTCAGGGAGATGCACTTCGTTCTGAATGCTGGGTCCTCCGCTTTTCTCCCCTCACCAACCCGAGGCTGTTGCCTTTTTTGTGATGACGCACCTGGGCTCTCCAGCCCTGTGGAAACCACCTCTTCCACATTGCTACCATTCAGATTGGCCCTCATGATGCGATCAAGCGTGACATCAGACCAGAACACCAGCTCCTTGCTGTGGTGAAAGTCAAGGGCAATGGCATTTTCCAGGTTGTTCAGGAGCAGCGTATACTCGGAGCGATGAGGCAACACTTGTCGGATATCAATTCGATTGGCGAAGAGCAGCACCGGCTCTGGCCCTAAGAATATATAGGAAGACGGCATTAGAGTATTTGACAGCATTTGACTGGACCAACTGGACCATCCCTCTGCACCAAGTCCCAGAACACAGTTTTGCAGGACTGGCAGCAGAAATCAACCCCCAAGTGCAAAACACTTCAGAGAGCTGTTTTTACATCCGCTACGCACAGTCCTAACTCGAAGATGAGCAGTTTTAAACCTTCTGGCAAACATTAACTCAGCAAGAAGAGATCATTCCAGGTCCCACCTAAGCCTACCTCACCTCAGCCTCTGAAACCATATCACTAGACAGCCACTTGGCAGCTGGACTATAGTTTGTTTTTTCCTATGTCCATTTCCTAGCCATGCTCACAAACATGCTCTACTACACCTTCTACAACAGACAGGGCACAGTTGAAATATGCCTCAGCCAGATATAAACTCAGCAGGTACTTCCACTTTAAAAAAAACCAAAACACCCAAAATATCGACATCCTTCATGGATTTCACTAGGGGAATTCCTAATGAAATCTAAAGTCTTTAACTGGAATTTCTAATTTCTCAGCTCCTACATTAGAGGAGGAATACAGTTAAAGAAGTGTATAGACGTCCTTTAAAAAACCCAGCAGATGTCCATAAGCAGCCATTCATAGCATTCAGGATTGGTGACCAGCATGAAGGATTAAACCACAAGGAGGTGTGATACATCCTCACTCATTGGAAAGACTAACACACTTCCTGAACAGAGACAGAAAGCTCATTTTGTCCCAGGTTCTGAGCCACAACGAATGACAAAGGACTAGGAAGAGAAGGCAAGCACTATCTCCTTGGCAGGGAAAGGAAACAGTGTAGTACACCTCTCTCCATGGTCAAAATCACACAAAATTTTCACAAGCATTTATCAACAAAGTGGGCATATCGAATACAAATCCAGGTACTTCCTTTCCTTCACATGTTTGTTTGGTGAACAGCACAAAGCTGCCAGTGAAGAACTAGAGACATAATTATGAGAACTGGAGCAACAGATGCACATCAGTTTTGTTGTTAGGCTGAGCTCCCCTTTACCGAGAGCTTTGCAGCTACGTTTGTCAGGTCGCAGCTCGTAGCCTTGCTCACACCAGCACTGGAAGCCTCCTTCACTGTTGGTACAGCCTTGGCTGCAGTAGCCTTCCTCAGCACACTCATTCACATCTGCATGTTACAGAGAAAGTTACCGTTAGATAGATCATCAACAAACCCGACAATCTCACTGATAGATTGCATCTGTTTTCATACTCTGATTTTCACCCTGTCATAGCCACCAACTTCAAACATACCAAAGCAGCAGGGAGGAGGCTACTGCTCCAAAAACCTACCTTGGCATGATCGGCCATCTTCCAGGAGCCTGTAACCTGTGTGGCAAGTGCACTGCACCATCCCTCGTACCGTCTGGCACTTCTGAGCACAGCCACCATTGTTGACATTGCAATTCTCCTCCCCTGTTCGTGGACCTGTGGAAGAAACATGTGAAGATAACTGAGCTGAAACCACATGGCAGCTGCTCTTGCCTTCAGCTGTTAGGCAGCAGTTGCCCTTCAAAGCAGGCTGAATGAGAGGGGGAGGACACAAGCTGTGCTGGAAGCTTCCTCTTTGCAGTCAGAGCTCTCCTCTGCAGGCCACAACTGAACAGGACAGCAGAGCTCAGATTAACTTGTTTTTAGGATTCAGTATCTCTGCAGGCAAGTGGTGATACCTGAGATCATAATCTTTTCCCCATTATTCCTTGTGTGAAGTCTTTAATTGGCAAAACCAACAAGGTTTTTTTCCTCAATCTTTAACTCTCTCCATTACCACAGCTCAGGCTTTCTTTCCTACACGTATCCTTCAGTAACACCAGATAGATTCCCACACATTACTGAGCCTCCATTTATGTTTAAGACTGAACTTGGGAGGACTTACGGCAGTTTTGATGTGGGCTCTCATCACTGCCATCTCCACAATCATTTGCTCCATTGCACAGCTTCCTCTGGCCAATACAACGCCCGTTCTCACACAGGAACTGGTCTGGGGCACACTGAGGGGTGCCTGCAATAGAAGAAGGGAAAAGTAGCACACCACAGCTTACTGATGGAACAACAGTGATGGTGAAGAAAAGAATACAGAACATTTTCTAAGATTTGTTACAAACTTTTCATATGAGCACAAATCCATTACTTCCTCTTTTCTTGAGTTCAGCTCATCTAGCACTCCTTACTGCTCCATGTATTTTTATGCTGATTTGGAGGTCTGCAAACTCTCCTCCAATCTGAGTCCACTGTTGCTTTACTGTGAAGCTTGTCTAACTAGTTTCTCTTAGAATGACTGGAAGGTCCTGGCTTAGCTCCCTTTGGTACCAGAATCCACAGCTCTACTCAGCATGTGCAAAGGAGGAGTCAGTTCCTCAGTTTAATAATCTGATCTGTCACAGCAGCATGGCTATGGATCTTAAGCCTGCATAGGAAGGAACATCTTGTCTAGCCCTAGCTGCACTTTGATGGACTTGGAATGAGATTTACATGCATCCCTGAAATCTGAGCTCAGGCAACAGGATTTCACATGACCTACACACTTCAACTTCTGCTGTTGGCAAGGAGACTGTACAGAATTCTTGTAAGCAAAGTAATACTGTTTGTAGGGACTTTGCCAATCTGATTGTTTCTTCAGCAATAACTGCACTGTCCTGTTGCCTCTTACTTCTTTTACCTCTTAAGGTGACTTGATTAGCAGTCCCTAAATCATCACCCTCTGATAATCTTACAAAGATAACAGGACAATACAGTTACCAGCAGAGAAACAATCAGATTGGCAGACTGCCTGTAAGCAGTGTGGAAAAGGGTAGTTGTGAGATTAACAAGTACAGTTAAGAACTACAGACACAGAGTGGGAACATAAAACCAAATCACATGCAGATTCACTTTTCAGAGCACAGGAATACTTTATATGAACGATTCTGAAACTTGGGACTTCATTTGTCATATCAAACATAAAGATCCTTACACCAGCTGATCGCCTAGTATTTTAGGAATCTTCTCTATGGCCAATAAAAATATGATTCTGCACTAAAACCAAGAGGATTTTAACTCTTGCTACAGACATTGGGACACTACACTGTGTCACTTAGATGAGCCAGTACACATCCTGCTTGGAAAACCCAGTTTAATTTTCACCGTAGACCTTTCACTCTCACCATAAATCTAATGTAGAGCTGTACAACTAACCTCACAGTTAACAATACCTTGTGTTTGGTTTGATGTGGACATAGTGAATTTCAGTGGCTCTGGAAGTTTGACTTGGTTTCTAGGTGGCAATTGTTCTTTCAGTACCTCTAAATACCTTTGTTATCAGGATGAGGAAACAGGGTTACTAGCTTGTCTTTAAGTACAATTGCTTTTTCCAGGATCACCACACTGATGCTCAAAACAGCTGACCAATGGAGAGCAGCTGCTCTCAAATGACTACAAAGTGTGCCTCTCCAGGTCATCTGAGCTCAGCTGTCCTTGTAGAACACCCACTCTCCACTCGTCAACAGCCCCCAAAACAAGAGGTACAGTTTCATAAATCCATTTTGTCACCCCTAAAACCACTGCTCAGAATACACTGATCCAGAAGGATTGGTACACATAGCTGGGCTCCACTCACTAGGATGAATTCATGAACCAGTACACTCTGTTCCTCAACAAAGCCTATAGACATCCTGAAGGCTTTAAGGAAAAGAAAAGATTCTAGACATTCCTTGAATCCTACCTTAACACTAGGGTGTGTTGAAATCCTCCTCCTCTCCATAACCACTATCACGCAAAAGAATACCAGTATGTGAAATGAATACTAGAAAGAGCAATTCCTGAGCAAATATCTAAGGGAGAAGCTGACAACCTTAATCCTCTGAAACAAAGGCTTTATTCTTCTCTTCCACTAAATGTCCTTTTTGATTCCACTGCCTGCTAGAATTGTCAGCAATTTCACAATGCAACATGAAAGCCATCCAGAACTACCTAGAAGGCAGTTAGTATATAAGTTAGTATAGCCCATATGATAAAGGTAGTAACTTGGCACATTATTGATGTTTCCAAGTCTGAATGGAATTGTCCCAGAGCTCTGTGGTAATTCACAGTGTAGGGACAAGATAGGAGGATACTTGACCAGAAAACACCTTCACCTAAGTTAGTTTAAGCACACAGACCTGCACAAGTTGGCAAGCATATAAGATGACCTACAGATCCCATTCTCTGGGAAGGACCGAAACTCTAGGCTGAACTCACCGAAGCAATCCAAAACAGACTTCACTACCTATTACCTTCAGAATGGAAACATTAGCTATTAAGCAGCAAGGCAGCAGGTCAAACCTGTGTTCTCACAGTTCTCCTCATCACTGTTGTCAGAGCAGTCATCTTCCCCATCACAACGCCAGGACAGACGGACACAGCGTCCCGACTTACAGCGGAACTGGTCAGCTGTGCACATAGACATAGCTGAGGGTCCAAAAAAGGAATATTAGGTGAGCAAGAAGGATCAGAAGAGAGCCAATTCCAAAGCTAACTGTCCCAAACACTCTTTTGCATCCACAGAAATGGAATGTTTCCACCAGTTCCCAGCACTCACTGCAGTTCCTCTCATCTGACTGGTCATCACAGTCAAAGTCTCCATCACACCTCCAGCCAGCATTAATGCACAAGCCACTGTTGCACATGAACTCTCCAGAGCGACAAGGCTGGTGAGATGCTGCAGAGATGACAAAACACAAAAAGAGCAAACTCAGACCAACATAACACCCCCAAAGCTCCTCAGTACCACTCTTACCCTCCATTATTAAGGAACTTGGTCCTGAATAGATTTCTCCTGGAAACTGTTGTAATTCTTGTAAGCAGAAGTGCACTGACTACACAGTCAGTGTGTGTTCTCACCACTATTCTCACTTTCCAGAGTTAAACAAAACCCCTAATAATGAAGGGGCCAGCTTATGTGTGAACAATTAGATTGCCATCTACACTGTAAGCCCTTCTCAAGCCAATGCAAAATCCATTTAGGTTTGTAACTCTGATGCTTGGACAAGGACATCACCCTGTACTAACTTACAGCAGTCAGATTCATCAGACCAGTCCCCGCAGTCATCATCACCATCACAGTGGTAGATGTCCAAGATGCAGCGTCCATACGCACACTGGAACTCCTCCAAGCTGCAGGTGGCAGCTGGAACATCTGATGCTAACAAAGGAATCAAAGAAAGAATGTGTGAGGTGACAAGGTTCAGTCCAGTTTAGAAGCAACCTTCTCAGTCCCATAATGAATTGGCAAGTATTCAATGGAAAGGAGTTGGAAATTACTAGCCATTGCTGCATAGCTCTGCATGATTTGTATTACTGAGAGGAATGCTGATTTTGCTTCACTGAAAAGCAGGTTAAACCTATATATAAAGACCCTCAAGCAGAGAATCCAGTAAATACAATTTTAAAAGAAGTTACATAGGATATTAGGCTATGAAGACTGAACTTTCCAAGAGTTAAACTCTAGAGAAGCAAAAAGCTATGAAGAATTGATGGGAAAGCCTCAAAAAGGATCCAAGAGTGTCGCATTCCATCTTATGCTTGAAATACTATGTCTTAGTGCCCAGAAAGTGTTTAAATTGTTTAATAAATCTGAAAAAAGCTAGACAGAAAAACAGAGAGAAAAATAAAGAAACCCTTAGGGACAGCTCCATATTAAGGACTGAGGCATGTCAGAATGCAAGGTTAAACTAAGGAGTGATTCCTTTAAAATTTTAACAAAAATAAGCACTTGAAGACCAAAGGAAGCAAGCAAGCAGCAGGGTGTCCAGGCCAGCACCTGACCTTTGAGGATTTCCCCCTCCCTTTCCTCTCAAGCTCTTGCCAAAACAACCATGCCTATTTAGCAAGGAGCACTGCCTGAGAGATGACCCTGGGCAAAGCCAAACAAACTAATGGGCATGGATTTGCCTACTGCTCTCTGTTCAACAGTACACTAAGTGGGAAGGCATGAAAAACATTTTGAGTCCCACAACAGAATCTGACACCTCTTCTCATACTGTCTGAAGAAGGCACTGTATGTTTCAGGTATACAAGTCTCCCAACTGAGGAGTTCTGAATATTAATCTATTAAACAAAACAGAAAAGAAAGACTGAAAAGAAAGAGTAGTCCGTGAAGTGAACTACACCTGCCTCTCCAACCTGAAGTAGTGGGTGCAGCTTGAAGGCATGAACTAAGAGCTTAATTCAGTGAGTGTCCAGTGGTTGGATATGAAAATGTGTCTTAATGTGTCCCTCACTAAAGGAGTCTGAATGTTTTTGGTTTCCTTGAGAAAATGAAGTCAGTGACTTAAATTATCATGTTGTGTGATTCAATTATAACACTCACATCCCCAAAAGAAACAAAAAGAAAAGAAAAAAAAACACCACAAAAAAGAAGAGTGTAGACCTGCCTTGTCCCAGATGAATGACAAACATGATTGTAGATAAGGAAAAGATGACAACCACATGGATGAAGATAAGAGAATAGGAGGTAGCCAAACTGACCTTCTTAGCAAGTTACTTAGAATGTCTTACAGAGACAACTGCCAGCCAGGACTGAAATAGCATTCCAGCTCAGGAAGCAGGGACACCACTTCTAGGTGCCCCTCCACTCCCACAGGAGGCAATGCTGGAACATCTCTCTTCCCTTCCTGAGGGTCTATTCACAGTCTTCGGTGAAGTGACAGGCAAGGGAATGAGAAAGGCAGAGAGCGAAAGGAGAAGGAGAGAGGCTGGCTTCCTCTTAGAGTCCTTCCCTGTCTTAGAAATGTTTGCAGCCCCTGGCTTTCTGCCAGCTCTCATTATCTGGAGAGATAAAAGACAACTCCCCCATGCATCCACTCCCCCTGCCCTTCAGGAGCTGGCGGCCCTCATCCCCCTCCCAGAGCCTTTTGAAGTTTCCTGCTATCTAGAACAAATTCTGCAAAATGCCTTTGAGAGCAGGGTGGGGGAAGGGACCACTGCAAGTTCCAGAGACATGGACAGTGCTAACAGACACAGGAGAGAGGCAGTGTGGATTAGAAAGGGACACAAATTCCTGTCCCACTTCCTACAAGCCTGTGAAGGCAAAGAAGGAAACAACTGTTGTGGGTTCTCATGCCCCAGCCCCAGCCTGCCCTTCAGCATCAGTCACTTTTTGGGAAACATCCTGCAAAAAGCACTTAAGTGAAAAGAGACTGGGCAAGCAGGAGGTGTCTTCAGTGTGCAGTACCTGAGGGTGCTTTCAATAAGCAGAGTACCCCTCCACTTCCAAAATTTCACTCAGGAATCAGACAAGAAGAAAAAGAAGGGAATAGTATTCTTGTCTTCCAGCTGCCCTTCAACTCCTCCAGTTTTATAGAGAACTATATTCAGTAAAGCATAAACCTCCTGCTCTGACTCAAGGTCACAGCTATGGGAAGGAACAGAGAAGCAGCAAGGCGCAGATGAAGTATGCCTGTGAGGTAACACAAGAGAGACACCATTCTTTTGCGCCCTCTGGGGTAGGCAGCAGAAGGCAGCATAGCTGCCAGTACAGGCAGGACTAACTCGATTTTGTTCTCTGCTGCAGAAAACATGCCAAAACCCAAGGCAAGAGCAGGTCCAAAGGGCTGTTTCCTGTGATTACAAAGGAAAGCACTTACGGCAATTCTCTTCATCTGAGCCATCCTTGCAGTCTGTGTCCCCATCACAGAACCAGTGCTCAGCTATGCAGCTGCCGTCACTGCAACGGAACTCCTTCTCTGAGCACTTTCTCATATCTGCAGAGACAGCAACACAAACAAAGCCTTGGCTTTTTCCAGAGTACCCAGCAAAACACCACACCATCCTCCTGAAGCTCCTAGGGCACCCACAAACAAGACTGCTCATTAAACCATACATACCCACGTCAGGCAGGGCCTGAGCAAAACCATCATTGTTCATTGAACTGACACGGAGTGCTGGATTCAACAGTAATCCAAAGGGACTTCACAATGGCATGTCAAGGAATGGAAGGTCTCAAGGGATTTCTTTTGCCTGGCAGGTAAGGCACACAGCCCAAGATCCTAAGCAGCCAGCCCTTGGAGTGGAATATCCCACAAGTTCAGCCCACAAAAGCCAGCTGGAAGCCTTAGCCATGTTCAGGGGATCCTAGAACTGCACAGGCTGGACTCTGCACAACTCCTTTCAAAGTATTGTGAGGGCAGTATTTACATTACTCACCACACTGCTCATCACTGTTGTCCCCACAGTCATTGTCACCATCACAGTGCCATAGGCTGCGAATGCAGTATCCATTCTGACATGAGAACTCATCTTCCTCACACTCCCTTGGAGCTGCAGGGACACAACAGGGATAAGGTAAAGGCAAGGCAAGAAGATTTAGTTTGCAGAACACCAAATGTGTGACGTTACAAATCAAGCAACATCATCCTCCATGGACACGGTGATGCTGGAGAGCTGATTCCCCTAACAAATACCAGGAGAGCCACTGGGAGATTTCTTGAGTGTCTCTTTTCCACTCTGATCACACGCCAACAGTACAGCAGGCTCTAAAACTTGAGAACATAGGTTGAAGGAAGTAGCTGGAACAGAGAGATGAAGCCACCCATCCCTTGCTGGTATGTATTTGAGCACAGCCCCAAGCCAGACTCAAGATAACCCTGCACAGAAAAAAGGTAATCCACGCCTCTTTTTAAATGAATTAATAGTCCCTATCATTATCTAACAAATAACTGCTAGTAGTGCTGTATTTCCACCTTCTTTTCACAACAATGCCAAAGCTGTCTTCAAAGCAAAGGGCACGTTCACTGAAGAGGGAGAGAGAAAATTTGAACCTCCTCTTCTGAACACCTCAGTATTTGCAGCCTCATTCCACTCTCCTTGCCAGTCTCCTAAGGAAGCTTGTCTGCAGACCAGTAAGGAAAGGAAAGGGACTGCAAATTTAGCACCCAAGGACTTCAGTCCAACAGAAAGCCTCCTATAGTTACTGCTAGTCTGAATAATCCCCCAGGAATCTCTCATGCACAGAACCTTGCCTTTCTCCTTTCATTAGTCTCCAAATCTTTTGATCACACGCTTCTCCACTGTTGCCTTAGATATGAGGGCATTTCGACCTTTTATGAAAAACAGAAAACCAGACCCAGACCTATATACCTTTTTCTTCATGAATATACTTGAATAGACTGGAAAACTGAGCTTAGTCCTGCATTCCAGAGCATCACGCAGGATGTCAATCCCTGAACTTTGCTTCCCAGTCCTTTGCCCAAAAAGGCAGGCTAAGATCAGGGATATACTGATCAGAAAGTGAACTCATTTCCATGTATTTAATGGACATGGAATACTTTACAGTCAAAAGCTTTATTTCCACATTTCTTGAGATGGGGTTCCTCCGTCAGAGTCACTCTGGAGCACCATGCACACAACTCTGTGTAGGCAGTATCCCTACAGCACCTCCCTCTCCTTAAGGAGCACTGTTTGAAGGGACAGGATGTTGGTGACAGCCCAGCACTGCAGAAAAGTCAGACAGTGGAACCTGAGGCCACAGGAAGTCAGCCAGACAGCCAGTTCAGTAGGATTTGGCAGGGGTTAGGTGTTTCCACTAACAGGGGAGGGCATGAAGAGCTCAGCTCAGGGAAGTGCTTCATGGGACATTAACTAGCAAAGCTGCAGGGCATAAACGGTTCTACAGCTGGATGGAGAAGCATACCCTCCCCCAAGACAGGCAGCTGAACAGCAAGCCAGGTGCCAAGGCAGCAGGGCTCACAGGTACACACCTCTGTCAGAGGCAGAATATAGCTTATTACAAGCCAGAGATCCAGAGGTCCAATTCAGGGGATAGATTTTTATATTCCTGTAATAAAAAAGGTCAACTTTCCCCAGGCATAGCAGGCAGGCACTGCACCCACCCTCTTCCCTCAGACAGGTGACTTACGGCAGTCCTGCTCATCAGAATCATCCTCACAGTCATTGTCTCCATCGCAGACCCATGACCGCCGGATACATTTTCCATTATCACAGTGGAAGTCCAAGGGGGAGCAAGTGGGCAGCACTGAAAGAGCAAAGAAACACCTCATGGAGCTGCAGCCAGCTTCCTTCCTGAGAACAAAGTTCCTTCCCTCCTGAGGAAGCAGAGCTACATCTCTTAGAAGAAAAAATTTCAAGTAATCAGGAAGAGCTGTTCCTCAGATGGGGGTCAGGGTAGGTCTGTAGCTTGGCAGTCTCTCTTCCCCAGAGAAACACTGACCTTTCCACAATAAAGTAGCTGTCGCAATTCCCTCACTGAGTTCCTTTTTCCTCTTTCATCCTTGAGCCTGCTGTCCTCCCATAACTGCACTTGTTTTATAACAAGCAAAATTAAACTATCAACATCTTTCCTGCATGCTTCCCAGTACAATCCATCCTGTTTCTATTACACAGCAAGTTCCTTAGGGTGAGAACTATCAGAAGCAATGTTTTGGGGAACAGGACTTGACAAAGTAACATGCTACAGTGTGTTTCAGCATGAGGGCTCTGTCAGGTTTTTTGTCTAAGAAATCTGCAAGGAGAAGCTTAGAGGCAGGAATCCAATGCTGGGGATAATTTGTTGTACCTCAGGTGTGGACAATAGAGTCCAAACCTTGCTTGAGGTTTCCATCCAGAAAGGATGGAAGGAGGGGACAGACATGTGATGACACTTGCCTACACAGGAGTCTGTTTGCAATGGAGTGCAACCACAAACCCACAGTGCTTGAAGAGGCCTGGAGCCACAAAGCTGGAATTCGAGGGGGAGCATCAGCCCTGTTCTTTCCCCCACAGATGAGAGGAACACTCAACCCCAGAAGGTTCATGCTTTTAAGTGCTGCCAGCTGTGGTAGGCAAGGGGCTGCACAAGATTGCTCCTGACAGGTGTGTGCTCCGAAGAACAGCCTTCGCTCAGCGGTGTGAAGGGGCGAGGGCTAGAAAGGCTACTGCCTGAAACCCTTTCATCCCAGCCCAGCTTGCCGACAGCACCTCCCATCTGTCACCAGGCAGGCCAGCCCTTTTCTGCTATGCTGCTACTCCTTTCCCTGCCAACACTATCCTGGAGGTGGGAGTGAGAGCAGAGGGAGGTGGGTAAAAAAAGAAGGTGAAGACAGCAGCCACACACAAAAGGAGGATGATTTAATAAGGAGAACAAATAGCCACATTTTCAGCTTTTCCAGCTTTCTCAACCTTCTGTTTCCCCTTGGCCCAGGACTGCTGCCAGTGTCCTGCTAAAGAAGCATGGATTACACATACTAAATTGTTCACTGCTCTCCATAACAAGCCCTCCAAAAATTCTCATCAAGGGCCTGTCCTAAAAGCCCCCCTCTGTAAGAATACATTAGGGCAGATAAATTCAGACTTTCTCTAACATCCATTTTTCTAACCACAAATTCAAATCATCTTGTCCGCTGTTCCTGTAGTGTGGCAGGCATTTCTATACCTGAGGACATCACTACAGATGTAATTGCTCTCAACATTCAAAGAATTTGGCATTGGCCCTTGGGAAAAGGTCCTTCCCATCATGTCCACGCTATCCCATGCAGATATCTATCCATGTCATATCCAGCTACTTTTAGGCCCCAGAGGGGTATGAAGGAGAAAGAAGCACAAAAATCTGTATTTTCCCTCTACAGGTTTGACAGCACTCTGGTCTTCCAATAGCTGACCCTTTTCCTTACGTTGCACTTTCTCTGGGCACCCCTGTGCTGCTGCAGCAAAATGAAGGAGTTTCCTCTTCTTCCTCAGGGCAGGTGGAAGTAGAAAATTCTCCACTTTCCAAACTCTGCTTCCAAATAAAATCAAGACATTTTTGGACTCAGACAGTCAGTCCCACAGATCAGCCCTCTCTCCCCCAAGCACGACTTCCAAACACTGCATGCTGAGAAAACCTTCCGTGGCCTCAGCTGCAATTTCAGGACTAAGACCATCCATCCAGCATATGCTTTAGCATGACTAATCACCAAAGGACTGCACAGGAGCCACCTGGAAGGGAATTTGCATGCTCACTCTCCAGGGGAGAATTCTTCAGGCTCCCGGAGGGTTACGCCATTAGCGCTGGTTCAGAGCGGATACCATTATCCCACTGAACTGCTGCATCCCTTCATGAGGCAACGACATAAAATGAAATTCCACCCCTACAGGGAGCAGTTCAGCCAATTTCATACTCTCCCTAGATATAAAAATCAAGCTTCAAGCACAGGGGAAGAGAGCAAAACACAAACTGCCATATACAGAGGAGGACCAAATTCCCCAACCCAGCAGAGAGCAAGTGTGTGCTAGCCCAGACAACACCAGGGTGGAGGCAGGGTGGGATTAAATCCCCTTCTACAGGAGTTCTACTTTAAAGGAGGAAGAAAAACCACAAACCCACTTGAGACCAAAAAACCCAAACTAATGAATGAGGGCTGGTGTCTCATAGAGCAGAGGAACTGCCAATGGGATCAGGGCAGGGATCCACATAAACTTGTAACCTGAATCTAATAATGGTCAGAAACAGATGCTTCAAAAGAAAATGCAAGAAATTCTGGGAGCAGCTTTCACATGGGGGCAGCCTCTTCCTAATCCCCCTCTTCCTAGGTCTGCCCTCCCAATCCCTTCTTCCCACTAAAAAGCACACTGCTTACACAGAAACATTCCTGTTTCTTTCTATTTGTTCTAAGCACATCAGGCTCCAGTTCCACTGCACAGCCCTTTGCTCTAGGGTTGTTACTAATCAGCTCTTCTGTTGGCCATTTATTACTTCATATTTTGATGGGTTTTATTCCCCCAGAGTTAAAGCTGAGGCCATATCACTAGCCCACAGTGAATGTTTAGTACTGTTGTAAATACATCCAGAGTGTCTGGAAATTTGAAGTTAAGAGGAAATTCAAAAGTTAGGAGGTCACACTTAGGACACTCAAACAACCACCACTATGTTTTGTTCTGACATGATGGAGCAGCTATACAATCTGGTAAGTGTATTGCTTTTACTCATATAGCTCATTTTAAAAACCATAGTCAGAAGATGTGGTACAAATGAAGCAGGATGAATTCTCTTCACTGACAGAGGTGGAACAAGACCTCTTCATCTTGCTGGAGGACAAGCTGCATTAGCATCAAGAAGACTAGAAACTGAATCCCTATATTCTCTTCCCAGCTTATATTGATGCATGACTCTGGGATAGTTCTACTTCTTTAGCCCAACCAGTTCTCCAACCTGTAAAATGAAGGCTGTTTATTACTCTCTCAGACAGCTGCAAGTCCTTCATAGGCAGCACTTCCACGGATAAGAAAGCAACCATAGATTGTACTAACATGCTTCCACCAGTACTCATAGCAGGATTAGGCTATGCCAACACTAAACACAGTTAAGCTTCAACCCCCCTTCTCTGCTCCATTCCAGCTTGATCTCTCCCTATCTATGCAAAGAAACAATATTTTCCTAAAAGAAATTAGCAAAGGTAAGTCCCAGGATGGAGTTGAAGGCAGGCAAATACCCAGACAGACAGGGACTAACTTGCCTCCCCAGGCAGAGCAGAGGCAGGGTGGGGAGCAAACCCAAGGAAGGGGAGCCAGTGGAAGGAACTAGGCTGGGCAGCAACAGCTAAAGAGAGCACATCTGTCAACTGACAGTGAGCAATACAAAAAGGCCTTTGAACTTCCAACCATTTCCCTGAGCTCATCCCTCTGCGTGGTCACACTGGACATCATCCAATGTTTCAGCAAAGCTAGGTCTATCATAAGCCTGCTATTCCTCCCCCTCTTCCAACTCCTATTACACAGGACACTCTTTTATTGCCAAGCAGGAGGAGAAGGGGGAGGGCAGAGGAAAAGGGAAGTTTATAAGGTGAAACGCAGACTGAATCACGTCCCATTGTCCTTTGAACACTTTATCCCTGTTGCCTGTTGTGAGCAGGTTGTTTTGTACCCAAGGACAGCAAGCAACTGGTGTTCAGAGCTCTGGAACGCAGAGAGGCTTGAACAACACTGGCTGCTTAATTAGACAAACTCTCATTCACATGAAGAATGAGAAGTTAATTTAAAACAAAAATACAACAACAGCAAAAAAAGAAAAATCATGCTACCTACATTAGAAAAGTGCAGCCTGACCCCCAGCTATATCCATACTCATGTATGTGTATAAACACATACATACCCACAAACAGACCTGTTTGCTGAGATTGCAGCACAGCAGGCAAGAAGTCCAGAGAAAAAAATAAAGGAAGAAAAAGGAGACACTACATTTTACTAACATTTTGTTAGTAAAAAATCTAATTCCAGAATGACATAAAATGTTATTGCACTGCTGAACTGTATTTAAGGATGTTGCCGGACAAAAGAAAAAAAAGGAAAAAAAAAATTGGAAGAGTAATCAGCATCCAATCTTTCACAGCCCTTTGATCACAAGCACTCTGCCTGAGGGGGCACTGCATTAATTCTGGTGCCTTTTAAAGGAAACACACATACTCCAGGCCCAATAAAATGACAAAGTTGCAGATACGGAACTGGTCTGTTTTCAACAGAATATTGAACTCTTGACAAGAGTTCCTAGTTTGTAAAACTTGGAAGTTTAGAAGTGAAGCTTCATGTAAGCCATTGCATCTGAGCTCAAGACTCATGATTAAGTGAATGGCAGAAGAAAAGTTTTTTTTTTATATTTCCACTAATTTTAGTTAAAGACCTGTGAGTTTTTTATCCTAAGGTCACCTTAACATTTTTTGTTGTGGGGCTGATGAGCAGGTTATACTGATCGTCCTGCCTGGCAAGAAAGGGACCGTTTACTGGGCTTGAATGAGCTGTAGCCCAACAGGATCTGAGTAGATTTCTCCGTGGGATGGGAACAACAGATCACTTTCAGTGATCTTTAAGGTAAGAGACGTAAATTTTTCTTCAGTCCCTTTAAATGAAGAAGTATTGTACAACAGTGCATGGAGCTAAGCAAGCAAGTCTGTGTCCCAAGAACTAACACATTTACAAGTTAATTATGTATGATACAGATCCAAAATTTAGAGCAAGAAGGCTCTTCTGGGGGGGGATGGTTATGGGGAGATTTGGTGTATCTTATGAGAAACAGAACTATTTATCAATCCTCAGGCCAAGTTTACTCAGTTGTCCTTTCACCCTTGCCACAGGAAGTAAGACTCATTCACACCACGCAGGACTTCAAAGGGCGTGCAGGACGGCAGAATGAAAACCATTCCTCCGCTTGCATGCGGCTTTCGTTAGGGACGGGCCAGAGCAGTCTCCGTTGGCACAAGGCAGGAAGGCAGCTGAACTACTCTGTGCATGTGTAGCAAGGGCGTCCAAGCCAGACACTGTGAGCAAGCCAGAGAGCTGACACCAGACAAAGTCTATGGAGCTGGCATGACAGCTGGCAGGTTGCTTATTGCTATTATTACTACAGCACTCTGGCTTGTAAACATGATCCAGAGCAGGAAGCAAACATGTCACGGAATAAATGGCTTCCATCACAGCAGGGCTTCAAATTTGCAAGGAGAACAGTTTCTGTCACAGGTAAGCAGAGGCATGGTTCTCCCAAAACCAATGGAAAATACCTATGGAGAAGCAGACGTTCTGGGGACACCAATATGAGTGTAAAGTGTCTGGGGTGTACAGAAATGGTGACAGCTGAGGAAAAATTTAGCGCAACCAACTCAAGAAGTGGTAATTTTTTTTATAGTATGCAACAGAATAAAAAAAACCCAAACAAAGTAAAACACACCATATTTTAAGAATTTATCTCAAAACTGAAAAGATCTCTCAAAAGGAGTGTTTCCCGTGTCTGCTCTTGTTTTTCATAGCTGTAACTCCACTCACTGCCAAGTATCTTGCTTTTTTTTTTTTCTTTATTTAGCAAACTCCAATCAACTACTCAAGCATATATGCAGTACTACACAGACACAGGTGCAAGACTGAATCTTGACTTGCTAAAGTAATTTTCACCTTAACCCCCAGCCTGTTTCACTCTCTGGCTTTATTAGTCCAGTAGTCCAATGTCTTCACATTTTCCTCTTCCAAGGAAGTAGACAGAACTCTCTCAGCAAATCATTCTCCTTGTTGTGTTGGCTTACAGCATACATCTGAGCATATGATACCTTTTTGAGGTGCTTTACTTCAGTGTATGGTTGCAGCTTTATTTCTCTGGAAAGTTTGGATATACACAGGAGAAAAAAGAAAATCCTGTAATTCTAAAACTAGCTTGCAGCAGACCAGTGGAAAGGTGGGCTTCCTTGCAAACACATCTGTTCACTCTTCCAGTCAGAGATATCTACTTGATATTATAATTCCTGCCTGTAAAACTCAGAGCTGCACATCCATAGAATTGCTGGAAAAGAACTTCAATAGCTTTATCATCTCAGAAGAGTCCATATGAAGTGGTTGCACAGACTGAGGTTCATAAGTCAGAACAAACAACTGGAGCATGAAGACTAGCCCCATGGTTTTAGAGGAATTTTTAAAATAGGCCTTTAGTATATCTGCGGCTTGCTTGATGACTTCATCAAGACAATCCAAACCTTTAGCTCAGTATTTGTATCTAAAAGAAATTTACTAATTTCAGTCAATAAATAAAACCATAAATCAAGTTCAAAACAGAGAAGCTCGAAATTTCACTCCAATCAGGAAACTGTATGCATGTCACAGACACAGCCAGGGAAGGAAAGAAAAATTGGTGAATCAACTGTTCTCACGTACTATGTGCATCACTGCTGATTCGTGAGAAGCTTAAACTGATTTAAAGTTCAAGTTGCTGTTCCAAGGGGCTCAAGCCCTGCCCCAGCTCTTGCACTCCTGCTGCCCTGTTTAAGCTTGGCACAGTCAGCAAACAGAGGAAATGGAAAGTTAACCCCACAAACAAGTACACCTTCACAAGGCTCCTGTACACCAAAAAAAAGGGAGGGATTTAGCAAGCAACCTGCTCTGGCAAAAACGTTCAGTGCTATAATAACTAAGCAAGACAAGAAACAGCACAGACAACTACCACAAACCTACACTGTAGAGTTGATCTAGTTCTTACAAGCTAAGAATAGTATCATACCTGGATTCATAATGAGCAACTACTCAGAGCAAGATATAACAGCCTTAATGGAGTAAGTGCTCCTAGGGCTCCTCCACTGCAACCTTGCACGTGTGTGCTGAAGTCATGCACTTAAGCAATGGGGCAAAGGATGCTATAGAAATGTTTACGTTTTATTTTTGCTTTCTTCTTTCCACTAAATTGCACTTCAAGTACTGCTGGCTGTCAGCTGAAAAAGTTCTCTTCTTTGTATCTATTCTACCAGGATGCAATATTTAAAAAGGCAGCTCCTATTCTAGTCCTTCCCCTTAAGTCACTTTTCTACTCTGTATAAATGGAGCTCTTTGTCTCCCCTTCCATCTTGTCAAACCTACCATCTTTCTCTGTACATGCTAGGTTTCCTCTATCACTAAATTGCAGAGACCTACAGCACAAGTTATGTCCTGAATAAGAACACAGAATCACCAAGGTTGGAAGAGACCTTCAAGACCATCTAGCCCAACAGTCAACCTAAACCACCCCTAAGCTACATCCTCAAGTGCGGCTTTCAGACACTTCCGGAGACCATGACTCCACCACCTCCCTAAGCAACTTATTCCAAAGTCTGACTGCTTTTTCAGTGAAAAGTTTTTCTTCTAATGTCCAAGCTGTACTTTGCCTGGTGCAACTTAAGGCCATTTGCTCTCATTCTTTCACTTGAGACATGGTAGAAGAGACCAACCCCCACCTCACTAAAACCTCCTTTCACGTAATTATAGAGGGCAATAAGGTTCCCCAAGCCTCCTTTTCTCCAGGCTAAACACCCCCAGCTCTCTCAGCTGCTTCTCCTAAGACATGTTTTCTAGACCCTTCACCAGCTCCGTTACCCTTCTCTGGACGTACTCCAGCACCTCGGTGTCCTCCTCGTAGTAAGGGGCCCAAAACTGCATACAGCACTTGAGGTGTGGCCTCACCAGGGCTGAGTACAGGGGGGCAATCACTAGTGGCCACACTAGTGCACACTAGATGCACTTTCAGGTGCATCCCATCTGGGCTCACAGACTTGTGGGTGTCTAATTAGCATAGCAGGTCACTAACTACTTCCTTCTGGATTATGGGGGCTTCACTCAGCTCTCTGCCACTAAGTTCCAGCTCGAGGAACTGGGTATCCTGAGGACAATTGGTTTTGGCATTAAAGACTAAGGCAAAGAAGGCATTAAGTAACTCAGCCTTGTTCTCATTTCCCTGACACTATGCTACCCTCTACATTCAGCTAAGGGTGAAGATTCTTCTTAGGCCTCCTTTTGCTGCCAATGTATTTATATAATTTTTGTTGTTGTTGTCTTAACTGCAGTGGCCAACCTTCTTAGAAATTGTAAATTAAAAAAGGCAGAAGCCAAACCCAGTTCCCACATTCTCTGCATCCCTTTATATTCTGCCTCCTATATGTCTACCTCTATTTTATATTCTTCCCAATCTCCAGTGCCTGAGAATATCAGCAGATTGCTCACAGTTCAGTACTGCTTCCTAGTTTGTACAGCTTCCATTCAAATAGCTACAGGCCAGATGTCCTTAATATATTGTATCTTACTGTGCAAGACTGAAAGGTTCCTCTCTTTCAGGACACAGAGAGAGACATGATGCATCAGTAGATGCCAAGAGAAGAGTGGAAGGAAGTAGCACAAAAATAAACGTTTTTCCTCAAAACACAAAATCTGCCTCTATTTGTAATACAAAGACATCCCAAACAAGAGGTGGCATATTCATCTCTAACAGCCCTTAGTGGATTATACATCCATAAACTTGTCAGATTGCTGCTTGAGAATGCTTCTGAAATTTCGAACAGTGTTTTTTGGCAAGGAGAATCACAGTTTAGGCATATGTTGTATGAAGCAACTCTTGTTAGCTTTGAACCACCTCCTGCTAGCTCCTGTGGAAGATCTTATCTCTCCCACCCCCAAGTCCTACCATGCCTGATTAGCTTAAAACTTTTGGTGCTGGAAGTTGTTGAATTACAAAGAAAATCATATCAGCAAGTATCACTTGTCTAAATTGTTACTGAGCCCACCAAGAAAAAGTCAAAACAATCCCACTAGCATGCCCCCGATCTCCTCACCTGCCTGCAAAAAAAAAAAAAAAAATACAAAAAAAAAGAATTTTCCTCTGTGCTTAGTAAGAAGCCAGCAAAACCAGCTTAGCTATTGGATATGCCTTACCTCCCCAAGACTCAAGGTCTTCCACATTGCTCAATGATTGCAAAATTTTAAGAAACAAGAACTGAGAAGGAATCAAATTTTCACAAAGCTGGGTTGATATCTCCCACATTTAAGGAAGAAGAGACTCTTTAAGATAATATTTAAAAGATGAGGAAAGCTCCTTTCCATACAGTAATCAATGGCAGAAACCAGGGAAGGGTTAGAGAAAGATCCTGCAGAGGAAGATAAATTTCCCTCTCGTGTTCATTGACAGAAGCCTTGAATTTTCAGCTCTAGGGAAACTTTCAGGAAAGGAGTTTCATGACACCAGGCCTTTTTTTCCTCTCTTCAATTCTACCACACTCTATGGAATCCAAAGAGATGAAGTAAAAAAGGAACTTACTTGTGTCTCCACAGAAGGAGGCTTTCTCTATTCATCTCTATCAAGCTACACCCACTCAGAGTGACATTTCACATCAGTTCTCACCTAGCTGGGCTCAGCTACACGGATGCCAACAGTACAGATACACTGTAGCTGCAAGGTAACTTCTCTCAGCCAATCCCAAGACCAACAAATGTTATTTCAGTGTTTGCCTTTCCCTCCCTTCATAGGGCAGCCAGGAAAGAAACTAGAATGTTACTGAAGAGGGCAGACACACTCAATACGCCTCTTCACACTGTTTACTTTCCATTAATATTTACAGCAAAATCATATAATTTAATTCACAGATAGTGCTCTTGCAAGGGTGGAAAAATGAGAGGTACTGTTTTCTGTCCCTCCTCTCCCTTTAACATATTCCTGTCCAACAGCCATCTAAAACCAGCTGCAAAAAAAAGCCAAAGTTAGGCTTTCACTGTGGTTTTTATCGGTGGACAATGGCTTTGTTAGACTCCGAGTCAGTCAAAAGTAGGTCATCTACAATTGAAAACTTTTGTCATACAAATGGTAGGATGTGCCTGTAAAACAGAGAAGCACCTGCAAAGAAAAAGATATTCCATTTTCCCAAACACAAGTCAAGGATGGTATTCTTACTGCAGCCATCTTCATCGCTGTGGTCCCCACAGTCATTGTCTCCATCACATTGCCACTGAGCAGGGATGCACGTGCATTCACCAAAAGCACTGACAGCACAGGTAAAATGATTACGTCCACAGGAGCACTCAGTGCTACTTGTAACTCCTGTAAAGGAAGAAAAAAAGAAAGAATGAAAGATGTTTTGAAGACATCCCATCTATTTTAGAGTAAACATTAAATACAAAGTGACATCACAACTCTTCTCTGTACACATACTACTGTGTACGAACACATTCTCAACTGCAAAGGAAAATATACCCCCTCCTCACACTGCTGAAACTGGAGATCAATTACTATGCACAGTTTCTTGGAAAGGGGCTCTTTGAAGGCAACAGCAAAGTGCAACCTGCCAAAAAGAGAGTAGGGAATCAGAAAAATAATTCAGCACTAATCACAAACATCCAAGGAATGCCAGGTATCAGAAGACCCTTCTTACTTTACAAACTCAGTCCCCGCCTAGACCACAGCGCTGCTGCTGCTGCTGTTCACTTAGTTCTGACAGCACAATACATGGGAAAACTCTCTGAAGTAGAATCCTTGCTATTTGAAGGGTCTTCTCCAAACCCTGAACTTTTTGGATGCAAACCTTTTGCATGCCACTATTGTAGACATTTCAGACTCCAGTGAAATCGGAAAAAACCCTATTATTTACCTGTAAGCATTAAACTGTGACATTAGGCTGCACCTAACTAACATTTATAAGAGCAAGAAGATTTTCAACTTTACAATCTGACAAAAAGAAAATGCAGTCCAAATGATAATATATAATCTGATAAAAATATTTTTTCCAGCTTTAAAGTTAGCCTAAGAACCTCCCAGCCCTCCTTTCCCACCTTGAGAATAATACTCTAACACAACTCTTGACTCTCACCCCTGTGCAAATGCAACTATTTATGATATTATCCCACACTTCCTCTTAAAAAAAAAATCTCTGCCTTGGGAAAGAACAGGCTATAAACCAGCTCCCTCAAAAGGAAAAGGTCATGCCTGAACTTCTGTCTGACATTATCTAGACAATCTATATAATCAATATCACTGTTAAACAAATGATTACTCTATCAATCATCAACTCCCTCAGGCTAGTCTGGTTGGATTTTTTTGCATGGTTCCTTCTTTCTCCAATTCAAACAAACCTAAAGCTCTTAGATTAAACAATAGATCATAAGGAAAGAATTAGAGAGAAATACCTGCCCCAAGTGGTAATCACATACATACTGAGATATTTTCAGGCTTTTTGATTTCATTGAACTCACTCGTACATCTAGTATACCTGTGATTAACCATAAACTGTATCAATCTAAGCAAAAAGAGAAAACAAGCCTCATCATTTCCTTATTTTCCATTCTAATTGAGAAAAAGCAATAGCTGCAAAATTGATGTAATACTTCTGCAACTCGTTCAACAGTAGAATTCCCCCCAGTGAAGACATCCACTTGTGCAAGTAAAGCAAAGATTGGAGTTCAGAGGGGATGCGCTTCTTCCTTGAAAAAGGATTACATTATGTTTCTTCTGCAACAAAACTGGCTGAAGAGTTTTCTGCCAGCCTCAGCTGCCTACTTGCAAATGCTACACTGCAGGTTGCAAGGCCTTAACTATAAGCTATTTTCCAAGCTGAACTGCACCAACAAATTGGTTGTGGGATTTCTATTCAGTCTGTCATGGGCTTAACAACCTTTTATTCTTTCGATCCTGTCCACTACAAGTTATCTTTGACAGGTTTAGTACAAAACATACATCTCAAGGTATTACCGCATACAACAGAGAAAGCAGCCAACATCTGGTGTAACAAGGGATATAGGCTAAAAGAACAGGAGGCGAGTAAGGAATGAAAGAGGGCAGAGAGGTAAGATCTTTAGAGGACTTATCAGGTATGGCCAGGGCAATGGCTGGCTCAAAAAGACAGCAAATGGGTGACGCAGTCAGAAGGCAAAAAAAGCGACAGACATCCCTAAGGAAAAGCATCATCTTTGCAACATTTCAGACTAGTAGAAATAAACTAAAGGAAATTCAGAAGGACTACAACCACCCACAAAAATCAAACCGGTTTCCTCAAACTGACAACACAGAAAATTCAGAACAAACCATCTTCTGCTGTCACCTACAAACTTTTAAAAAGGCAGAACTAGTTGTATATTGTATCCAAAGTAGCTGCAGTTTAAACTACCTTTTCCAAAGCAATTTTCTACCATTATCCTCAAAAGCACTCCAAAACACTCATCCCAACTACTTTAAGCTCCAATACCCCTTCCTGTTGGAGTACATAAGACAACTATCACTTAGGTTGGAAAATATCTCTGAGGTCACCAAGTCCAACCACTACCCCAACACCGGCAGGTCCAGCAGGTCCAGCACTTAACCGTATCTCTAAGTGCCACATCCATATGCCTTTTAAATACCTCCAGGAATGGAGACTCTACCATTCCCTAGGTAGCTTGTCCTCCAGTGCTTGACAACCCTTGTGGTGAAGAAATATTCCTGAATATCCAATCTAAACCTCCTCTGACACAACTTGAGGCCATTTCTGCTCATCCTGTCACTTTGTACCTGGGAGAAAAGACACCTACTTCCCTACAACCTCCTTTCAAGTAATAGTGGAGAGTGATAAGGTCTCCCTGAGCCTCCTTTCCTCCAGGCTAAACAACCCTAGCTCCTTCAACCCCTCCTCTTAAGACTTGTTCTTTAACCCTTTCACCAGCTTTCACCATGGCCTCCCCCATGAGCAGCATGGCAGTACAGCTCTGCAACAGCAAAGAAAGAATTAGTGCAGCTGTCCCAGTCTGCAAACTGTAACTTAATCTGCTGTATTGTCAAACACACAGCTCTCTTCAAAGTTGCTACTAATATTAGGTTATATATAAGCACACACATACTGCATCTGTTCTTCTCACCTCATTAAAGTTGCTATGTTCCATCATCTCTGCTTTGTGATTTTACTATGCTACTGAAACTGTTGGAAGCTGAAGGACACATTAGGACCCAGATACCACCACTCTCTCACATGCACTAGCTGGTGTCTGTAGTGCTATTATGTAAGCATACTTTGCTTAACTATTTTGAATTACAGCCTTTGCAAATCTAATGGTTTGTGATTTGTGACCTTTAGGGGAACCTTTGTAACCTTCTAGTCATTATAAATCATTATCTACCCTGGTTTTGCCCTTGTCAAATAATGCACATGATTGTTTGGAAAGCACACCAATTTCAACCTACAAACAGTATCAGAAACCAGTCCTGGATGGCTTGTCTGTCCCAGCAAAAAGAACAAGGTGAATGAAAGCTGGCACTCCTGAAGGCAGCAGGAATTTTCTCAATGATTTCAGCATGGATAGTGTTTCACCTTTGGTGTCTCATGATTATTTCCCAGCGCTCAGAGCTCCAGTGACACTACCCTGTATCTGTAACAGTAGAGGGTCAGGAAGGATAAAGATGAGAAGCATGTTTTTTCCAGCTCCAAGCGGAAGTGGTGCACTTGGCGTGAGAAGCCCTAGCAGAGGACCTACTGTCTTACCTCAAAGTCTCAATAAACCCTGGCAGCGTGAGACAGAAGACTAACCAAGTGCACATATAAAGCTCCAGTGTCACGTTTCAATCCCAGTTAGTCAGTGGGCCAGGAACAGGACGGAAGTCAGCGCTTGCTGTTCAGGCAACTGGACCAACAATCAAAGAGGACATATCTAATTGCACTTTTACACATTATTCTGGAGCAGGAACAACAAGAGGCACCTCTGGGCTCAGTGATGACAAATATTTTTCCTGAAACTTTTCATCACATTGCAGGCTTGGACGATTTACTAACTGTCTGTATTGAAAAATCTTTTCACTTATGCAGGAGGGAAAACCCCGACATATTTTAGCAATGCAATATATACAGAACAATACAAAAATCTAAACAGAGATATTGCCACATGCTGAGCTGATACCACTCAACTTTCCTGGCCTCTCCTGATACCTCATGTGACCACAGCACGAATTTCCTACTCTCTCATTTGCCTGTGGGTACAAACAACCAAAAAAAATCATCTTCACTGTCTGTAGTTTGGTTCCCTCCAGATGCATAGCAGCAGGATTCAGTAACCAAACAGTTTTCTAGCAAAATATACAAACAACCTCTGGATTTTAAAAACAGGAAGTCAGTCTAAACACAGGCCTCATACTTAACATCTGCCATCACCTTAAATTTAGCATGGTATGCTCAGTTTCTTCAAATTCCTTCCAAATATCCTCCACATCTTCATATCGATCTGAAAAATGAAATGTCTCCTGAGGAAGGGTGAGTTGCTCCAACTCCCCTTAATAGTTAGGATCTATGTAGTTTTATGTCTAAAACTGGCAAAGCAGTTATGTAATTTCTGGCTGAAAATCAGAAGTCAATCATCATCCTGTTATTTCTACATATCTTTTGGGGGGGCGGTGGGGGGGCAGGGCTGCTTTAACAGTATGTTGTTACTCTACTTCCCTCACCTCCCAGCAACTCTTCATCAGGCCAAACAATACAGCCCCATAAAGCAAAACCTAATATGCAAAGCTTCATTTTGCTGATAAGGTCATTTGCAACCCTCAGAGCTGTTACAGAGCAGGCCTGTATTTGCTACAGATTCATAAAAATATTGACATTACAAAGAAAACTTAAGTAGACAGGATAATTACAGAACTGGACTCTGTAGTGTTTGCTTTGATAGAAACAGCAGATTTCTGGTGGAGAGTGAAAACACAGTTTTGTTTAAGTCCTGATGGCATGCTTTATTCCAAAAAGAAAGATGCTAACCCGCTCCATCTTCAGTAAAAATAATGACACATGGCAGCTCTTATCATTATTTTGCAGCAATTCAACCTTTGACAGGCTGTTGCTTCAACATGGAATCATGCAACAGTCCAGTTTGGAAGGGACCTCAAAAGATCAGCTGGTCCAACCTTTTGTGGAAAACGGAGCCTGGATGAAACTATCCAGCACCCTGTTACAGTTTCATCCTGAGAACCTCCAGTGATGGGGACTCTATCATGTCTCAGGGGAGCTAGCGGGGAGGTAGCATGATTGTTCTCACTGTAAAAAAAGCATCTTTTGTTGAAATGAATACATTCCTGGTCTGTCAGTCTCTGGTAGCATTCTAGCACTATCAGAATTTTATCATATTCACATACAGATGAAGTTTCCTCAATGAACAACTGCAAAAGATCCTGGCTTCAACGGTCAGCACCATGCTGCCTTTCCAAATTTTCTTTTGTGCAGGTATCAAGAACCAGCTACATAAAAGACTCCTCCACTCCACACCACCCCGTTGATTGTATCTTTTCCCTTTTTTTTCCCTAACGCAGAACCTCTGGCTGTTATTTTTAAAATCAATAGTAGTAAGTTTACAATTTGTTTGCACTGCTCTCCAATTCTTCATGTACCTGTAACACAGGATAGCACAGCTAAAACCATGTCTAAGTATCCATTAAGTTCTATGCTGCAAGGAAAATAGCACCAATAGCTTTAAAAAAGTCAGAATTACAAACTAATTTGGCATTATTTACAGTTGCAGACTGTTCAGCTCAGAACCAGCAGCCTCTGGAAAGAACAATCATTCTCTTGGTGCAGGACTGAGTAACACATGGATCTGGGTTTCTCCCCCTCCATGGGGAGGCACCTAATTCTGGCCTACAGAAGACCTTCAATGGAAGGCAGAGATCTTTCTGCAAACCTCATTATTACAATAGACACAAGCAAAAATATGACAATACCATCTTTTATAACTTCAACTCTACCATAGAAAAATGATGGGAGGACAAAAGGTATAAGTGGATATTGAACAAGTGTGAACATATTTGACACAGAGTGACAAAGAGGGAAAAAGAAATCCAGGACTGTGTTAAAAAAATGGAATATGATTAAAGGAATTAAAGGCAAAAGGAGAGAACTAAAGTCCTAATAGTGATGGGCATAAGGCTATAGGTTTTTTTCCACAGAGAAAGCACAGAAGGGTATCCCCAGATGCATTTTTGAACAACTCTGGAATAAGCATCAGAATATTTTGCCCTGGCTTCAACAGATGCACTGAATTTCTTCTGTATTTTAAGAACTCATGAGCATCTGATTGTTTACTTGGGGTTAAAATTAGTGAATTCTGTAGCATAGCCTTTTGCCCACCTGCTGTTAGAAGGCCTGTGTCAGATAATTATCTCTCTTTATCCACTTCTAGGCCCAGGCTCACTTTTGCATTCTCATCACATACACACCTTGATAAGGGCAGATGTTAGATATTGCAGATGGTCTTGAACATAGTTCAGATGATACACTTTCCTTCTTTATCCAGCACTTCCCTGAATTCCTACAGCAAGGAAGCTTGGCTTTATTTGCTTGCCTGTCTTGAGGGGAAAATGAAAATTTTGGATTCCTCTCTTACCCAAACAGCAGTTTCCACTGAAGGAAAAAGTACAGTTAATCCGGCTTTAGAAGAGGGATTTGCTGACCATTGTTTAAACTCAGAGCTCTGCTGGCAGACACAGCAAAGGCAACATTAGCACAACAGCCTGATGTCAGAAGGGGCACCATGCACTGATAAAAGCCAACAGTTTTCTCTTCTTTTCTACTCACATTATAGAAGCATCTGAAACAGTTCTTATTGGGTACCCACATGGTCTTCAAGTTGTTGAAGCCTGCCTAGACTGAAGTTAACATCACTAAGAAGAGCAATCCAAAAGTTTTCAAAGCTTTAAATGGAATTGTTACACTTTTTTTTGAGGAAGTATGTGATAGTGGCAAGGTTAAGGAAAAAAAAAAAAAAAGGACATAAAAAACCCTCAACAAAACCACATGAACCAGAGAAGAGATTGAAGATGTTACAGCTTTTTGGTAATGGAGTATGGTGCCTACTTTGGCAGTCTCCAAGTGAGAATGAAAGTTTCCCAGTCTTAGAAGTTCCCCTTTCAATTTGAAAAAGCAGGGGTTCCTCAATCCTGAACCAGCTTGTTCTAAATTAAACACGTGACTGAACAAAGTGCTAGGGAGAGGCACGTTATCAAGCACAATCACCTTCAGTTATCATATTAAACTGCACAACCACACACCTTAGACCTCAAAAATGTTACACTTAATATGAGCACAAGGAATAGAAAGCATAAGGAAGAGAAATTCCACAGGGCATCTGCTAATTAGGACTTGAAGAAAATAAGAGGTGCAACAAAGTGCAAACTGACTGAGTGTTGGTGCAATGGGTATATGACTGAGGTAGAGTGAGACTGGAATATAAGCTATATTTTCAGAAACACTGCATGGGGAGTAAAATAGAAGGACTTCAAAAACATGCTTGAGCCTCTGGAGCCCAATTCTGATCCCACAGAAGTAAAGACCAGCAATCCCACTGAAAACCTCTACCTGCACCCAGGGAATAGGAAAGCATTTACAGAAACAACTATTAAAAAAAATAGAAGCACCATCTGATTTGAACATAAGAAACCTCAAGGATCAAGAAGCAATTGTTACAGTTCCTTCTTCCAAAACTTTAAAGTCATAAATTAATACCTTGCAATAATCAATGTGACTATAACTGAGGTTTCTAGACACTTGTCCTAACTTCATCCATATCTTCTACAGCACTTGACAAAATTGCCTCTTCCCTTCTAGAAGTAGGTATACTACTATTATGCCACCACAATGTACTGAGGCTTAATGTTTAATCTGTTTCTACATATACAGTCTTTGAACAGAAGGTGCACTATTATTGCCATGAAAGCCTACTCAAAATCTTATTCAAATTGGCTGGGTTACCAGCAAACATAGATCAAAAAAGTCAGCTGAAGGACCATAAACAGAAGATAATCAGAAATGGCAGCAAATCAAGCTGCAGGGGGTAGAGATAGCTAGTAGGTATTATAGGGATCAGCATTAGATCCAGTACCATTAAATAACTTCATTAATGACCTGGAAAAAAGAATAAGTATCAAGTTAAAGGAGCCTGCAAATGATACCAAAATAGGAAATATTCTGCTCCAAACATAACAGAGGAAAAAGAAGTAATATAGAAGGGACCTTAAAAGATTAGAATTATGGGCAGGAAATTAAGATTCAACCTTCAAAAAAAATTTTTTTTAAGCTAGTGCATCTGGTGGAAATTAATTTGAAACATATTGAACAAATTAATAGAAAAGGCTGGGATGCAGCAATGCCTGGAAAAATCAAGGAGCAATAATAAAAGACTAGCCATTGGTTTCTGCTATGACACAATATGGCAGCCAAAAAAACCCCTTTAAGCTCAATATGCATAAATGTCATATCATGAAGGAAGAAACTTTCCCCCCATTTGCAGACGTGGAATATAAGATTAAGGTCCATACTGAGGCTTGTACAGGGAAATTGAGCAACATATTCTAACCACAGTAACAAAACGTTTATCAAAGTTGTGTTATGGCACACAGTTCCCTCAAGGCTCCAAAAAGGTTGTGTTTGAAGCCTGAACTAACACGGCATATTTTTATTCCCTGCTGACTATTTAGTTCTTGAAATCAAACAAAAGGCACCAGAAACTACCGACTCTACGAAATTTTTTTCTGAATAGGAAATATATTATCCTCTGTTTCCTGAGCAACTTTCTCAGTTGCCTATGGAAATAGCTCATGGTGGACAACACATGAAATCCCAGTATAGAAACAGGAACCTTTCAACCACTAAAGCATGTTAAACACATCAAAGTCTCAGTCTAAAGTTCCTGTCCAAAAGTAGGCATGAAGTATCAGGTAAATGACAGCTACTTCAAATCAACCCAGGAATTTTAATAGGCAAGGCTAGACAGGAGAAAGCTGTATCTGAGTGACCACACCTGGAGTGCTGGGTGCAGTTCTGGGATCCTCAGCACAAGAGAGACATGGAGCTCTTGGAGCTGGTCCAGTGGAGGGTTATAAAGATTAAGGGGCTGAAGAATCTCTCTTATGAGCATAGGCTGAGGGAGTTGGGCCTGTTCAGCTTTGAGAAGGGACAACTGAGAGGGGACCTCATCAATGTCCATGAGTATCTGAAGGGAGGGTGTCAGAGGATGGACCCAGGCTCTGCTTGGTGGTGGCAAGCAGCAGGAAAAGAGGCAGCAGGCAGAAACTGATGCACAGAAGTTCCACTTAAGCGTAAGAACTTATTTTCTGTGCAGGTGACCAAGCACTGAAACAGGTTGCCCAGAGAGATTGTGGAGTCTCCCTCACTGGAGATACTCAAAACTATCTGGATGCAATCCTGTGCCATGTGCTTAGGATAACCTTGCTCGAGCAGGAGGTTGGACCAGAATATCCACTGTGGTCCCTTCCAACCTGACCCATTCTGTGACTTTTTACCCCAGCCCTCCCTTCAGAATCCTATGCAGCTCTTTCCTGGGAATACCAGAACTACCTTTGTAAGATCCTGGTAACATACCTCAACTATAATTTCCAGATCTTTCATCTGAAATGTGACCATACAGTGACACATTTGGCATACTTAATAGCCAGTAAATGGCAAATGTCCTTTCTGTAACTACAAGATTCCCTCAAACACTTGGAACTAAGGAAGGAGAGTAGAAAATGCAGGTTTTGTTCTGTAGCTCCACATGTCTGTCAATCACTGTTGACATCCAAGATACCAAGCACCGTATCAGCCTGCTTCAAACATCAGGTCCAATGTTAACAGAAATAGCCCTTTTAGAAATGGCTTTGAGCCTTTCAAAAGACCAGAATTCAATATGATGGTTCTCCCACTCCCTCTACAAGTGTGTACAAAAACATTAGATAGTGTGAGCATCTGTTTGTTTTACCAAGAATCTATGAAGGTGCAAAGACCTCAGAAAGCCATGAGCTGCAGTATTCTACCTCTGACACTCTGCTTCTTACCTCCAAGGCCCCTACTGGAAGAGACTGAGCCTCCTATATAACTTTAACCCACATAATTACGTCTTCTCTGTGGACCAAATAATTTTTCCTACCTCTAAACATGGATTCCAAGGAGCAAGAGCATTATGTTTCCCACCTTGAATTTTTTTTCATGTCACTGTTAAAAGCATCCCTTCAGTCTTGGTATTTCATTACCTCTAGATTTTCTCTCTTAAGCAGAGAGCATGTCATCCATTTTATATTATGAAGTGCAGAGTGATACCTGAAGGATGCCACCAAGAAACATGCTTTGCTGATTTTAACATGAAGTAGCATTTTCTTACATAGCTGTAAGCTCCTTTGCAACTGCATGTCAATAGAGAACTACGACAAAGAATCCAAGGGACTTACCTCAGCACTAAATTACTTGTCATGCAGGATCATTCCACTCAAGCACATTAAAACAGAAATGAAATACCATTCAGAAATGGACAGAATAATAAAAGGTTGTTACTGCCTAACATCACTCAAGGACATCATCATCCAACCTAGAACAGCGCGGGAATGTTTAGCTGGACCACAAGGGCCTGACATGCAGAGCTACATGACTCAGACCCTTTCACAATACACACACATGCTAGACAAACACTTTAAAATACTATCTTAAGCCTACATCGTGCTTTGCAAGAATTAGTCACTTCAACAACATGAGACACATAACTTTCCATTTCTTTCACTGTGGTGGTTTTTTTTTTAAACCCACACACTAACAACCTCTACCCTTTCCTGTTCCATAAAGGTTGCAAACAATTTACTGTTCATTTATCATGAATCATGCAGAACACTAAAATTTAGAAAATAATAGCACAACAGCAGAAATGTTACCAAGTGACGTTCACAATTGCTGAGTGCCAGCTACAGAAGCAACCTGCTGTTTTAAGCAGATAATCCACAGGAAAAAGGTACTTCTGTTGTATTTCACCTCCTACAGTCACCTATGAGTTTCACCAGCATTGCAGCACTTATGAATGAAAGTCATTGAACAGTCAGAAATCTCTTTCCTATGTCAAAGTTCAGGGAGGTGAAACACTGGAGTTTGTTTTCCCAGTTACAGGGCATAAAACATTGGCATTTTAAGTCCTGTGAGCTTTCCTTTAACTTTTCCATTACTTCATGGACGGATCTCTCTCATCCTTGAAGCAATTATCCTAAAGTGATCCTTACATTATCTCAGCTACAGCAGCACCAAAGGTTTATTATAGTCACAGTAAGGATATGCTTTGTCACTTCTGGGAAACAACCTGGAAGAATCAGAATCTCAGAGCTATTGCAGAAATTCTGAGGCTTAGCAAACCTTCCCCTTCACTGAATGGAGAAGAATGCAAGCAGCCTACAAGACCTAATGAAAACCAGCTTGGCATCTGCCACTCATAACTACAATATGAGAAAATAAAGATTTAATTTGAATACATGCATTCCTCCCTCTTCTACTTCACTTCTCTTATTTTAAGTAACTCGAGTATTAACTTTTAAGGCAAACAAACAATCAGTACTTTTCCAGCATTTATTCTGATGCCTTTTCCTGGTCTTAAAATCAAGAGTCATACACGGTTAGAAGGGGAAAAGGGATTTTACCTTGGTATTTATTTTAAGGAACCTTAGGTGCACATGTCCAGGTCAAATGCACCGAAATGCACCCTGCAAAATGCACTCCCAAAAGATCTGGCATAACATTATAGGTCTTACTAATTAGCATATCAAAAATTCCCCAGTGAGAGGCTTGAATGAGCCCCCCTCCCCAAGGAACCCTCTCCTGGATGGTTCTATCTTGGTTTACAGAATGTGTTCTGGAGAGGACCTTGGGGTCTGGGGCACACTGATCCCTAGCTACGAAGCTTCTAAAATGTTTAGTCTCTCAGCTTGACAAACAAGTCCAAGAACGTAGGCAAAAGCACTAAGAATACAGAAGTTGTAAAAAAGGTCTAACAGGGGTATAAGGAAAAGGCAAAATATCTTCATGGCATCAATTCTGCTTCTGCTCCCAATTCCTGTCATGTCCTTTTCCAAGCTGCAAGCATACTTGAGATTTCACTGAATTCCTTGCCTCACAGCTGAGAAAGACATAGGTGTTATCTCACCATGTATGGACTAACTAAACACGAATTGAGCTAAAAACAAGCAAAGAAAAACTCACTCAGTTTTCAGTTTCAGACAGGATAGGTATACATCTTCCTGTCTGCACACAGGCTTGAACAGTAATGGCTTCCAATCCTGACAATGCCTATTAAGGAACCAGTTACAGGTCACAGCATTAACAAAAACTGAAATTAATGCCAGTTAATTTTAATCTACTGGTTGTAAACTGCACTGATTTACCTGCAGTGTCATGAGCAGCTAAGGTGTCTCAAGGTGGGGCAAAAGGAAAATGGAGTGGTCAAAAGATGGCAGCTAAGAGGAGGAAGCACCACTGCCATCTTTGCTTGAAAAGTTGTGCTCAGAGGCTTCGGGGATCCAAGAAAAACTAAAAGCGGCATTTTTTTATCTGGGTTGCAAGAATAAATGTACTTAGGGAAATTCAGAATCCAGCCACTTCCTTACCACAAAATCTTCAAGAAAATCCTTTTCCTTTTGATTCAGAAGTTCCTTCTGCCATACCACTCATGATCTTTGTTAATTACTGCATCAGTGCTTGTCCAGTGCTCTCTGGATTTACAGAGTACCCATAACCTTGCTCAATACAATTTGGAAGCCATTTTTGATCTGTCTTTAAGGTTTCACCCTGCACTGGCTCTCTGAACTACTCTGGTTGTCCCACAGGAAATTATCAGCCAGCTTCTTTCATATTTCAGATGCTCCAGGCACTGGACAAGCTGTAAGGACATTCTACCTCCAGAACTACTCTCCAAAACCCAGAAAACTCTTTTGTTTGTTTAACCTCTTCAAGACTTCCGTCTTGATCAGTCCCAGAACACACCAATAACGATAGCCATATACTCCTTTTCAGAAGGTCAAAGTGAAAGCATTGAAAAGTCTTCCTTTTCAAGGAACTTTAGGTTCTAGCTGGACTGCATTTGTCCAGGCACATAGTGCAAAGAGATCAACTCTGACTCCAAAAAAGCCCATTTTGGCTTTTGCGGGCTGCAGTCAGACTTCTCCCATCATTATGGCATGATACGAAAAAGAGCAGGTTCCTGGACAAGATAGAGACTATTGTCTTATAGAGATCATTTTAAGGAGTTTATTTTGGTCCTCTATAAAGAGGCCCTCATGTTAGCAGTGGAGCATCTGAGCTTTGTAGCTTTCCAGCTCTGTCATACAAGAGACTGGGAAGCCAACCACAACAGCTCAGCTTAGCAGAGGAGTCCTCCAGGGAAGGGATAGGATACACAGTGTGGTTTTGTGGCAATAAGGGGGCAGGAGCTCGTTTTTGCAATCCCACGGGCAGGAGGACTTCAAAAGCACAAACCACAAGATAAATGGAGCTATCTTGGGACAAAGTTGTTCTGTATGTTGTTTTCTAAAAAATAACTTCACACATGATATTATGTTGCCCTCAGACGATGAGGGGCAAAGGGGCAATTATTAACTGGCCAGATTGAGCTGGAAGAACAGAGCTGGGTCTGGCAAAGAGAGAGGTACCACACAACCACAGAGACATCACAGAACTGTGCTGCCTACCAGGGAACTGGATTAACTTAAAAGTAAAAAATAAACCTTTACCAGCAGTATTTTTTCAAAGATATATATGCACACATATACATACACAAACACGTGTACTCAAAAACACAAGTTTAATGCAAATACTCTTTATGGGCTCCGGCGGGATAACTTCTTTTTAACAGAACTTCCAACAGGAAGAACAAGAATGTCAGTGTTGGGGTTACTGCAGGGCAGCTATACTGTACATCAGCCCCTATTCAGCCCACCCACATTTGTTTGCTTTCAGGGCAGCCCATGAAGCACTGACCCACACCTCCCACAGCACCTGGACTTCAGACTCCTTTGCAACACTTAGAAAGTGGTCATAAAAGTCTTCCTCTGCTTAAACTGGAAGTCTCAGGCACTGCCTCTACAAACCTGCAAGTTCCACAGTTCATTTGTACTCACACCCCAGGAAAATTAACCACAATAGCGAAAAGCACCAAAGGATCCCTTACAGCCAGTTTCATACTGCTCACATAGGGCTTCACTTCCAATTCAATAATAGCAACAGCACCGAGGCAGGCAGAGGAAGACACACAGAAAGCAAAATGGCCCAGTCACGGAACCACATCTTTCTAGGTATGTGTGTGGTCTCTACTATTACAGTGTCAACTTGCCTTTTTCTACTAATGAACAATTTCAACACCTCTTAAAAAGCTGGGAAGTATTATCTTCAATACAGGAGCCAAAATTGGAAGCCAAATAGCACAAAACTGTGAGTATTTGGGTGCCTAAGTCAATTAAAATCAGTAGAAAATTAGATGTTTAACTATCATTACTCGGCTGGCCTAAGAGATTTAGACCTGACTCTGAATATTACAAAATACTCATACCTCCCACCACAGGCAGTCTTCATGCTTGGAAACCTGAGCCTTAAGTGACTTCCCAAAGAGCTTGTGGCCAAACTGAGAAATTAAAGCAGATCCTACCCAGTCCCAGTCCACTTCTTAACCAGGGCACAATATGCCCTTCCATACCTAGGTTCTTACCCCAGAGAGCTTATTGAAACAAACTTGCAGGAAATCAAAGCCACTATTGCACAAACATGGAAGGATTTACACACACTTCTTGGGAAGTCAAAATTACACCTCCTGCTCCACCTCACCAGTCTGCTCCTCTATGCTCCCTGACCCAAATTAAGTCAGATCCAAGTCCTGCTTCCAAAAAAAAAGGTCAGAGTCTGGCTCCTGAGACCGTCCTGGGGGTTCCCAAGTTCCTGTATTAGCCTTACAATTCTTATAAGGATAACATTAAAAGGAAGTCCAGTCCTGAGGCCACTGTTAATCTAATAAACACTAGAATTAGATTTCTTCTCAGTGAGGAGGCTGTCCGCCTCATGGCACAAAGCCAACATTTAAATGCTACTGTTGCTCAGAGCCCTAAATTAGTATTGGATCTGGGGAGTTTGCCTTGAGCTACAGCCAAAAGAAACACAGGAACTGGAGGGAAATTTGTTAAACGTTAACAGAGCTGCAGGAAAGGACTACAGCAGGGCTAGTAGGTGGCAGGGAAGAAGGTAGGGAAGCCACAAATGAACAGCAGAAAGAGAAACAAGACGACATGGGAAGTGACCAAAGAGTAAGGAGATTTTTGTACAGAAGTGACTCCCCTGTCCAACTGCACACTTAGCTGCAGGAACAGCAGACTATTTAAGTCCCACTTGCTCATAGGGTTTTTTGCACTACAGTGGTTAACATCTACCTTCCTCTCTCCATGTTCAAAATACAGATTAAGAATCTCAGGAAACTCTGTCATTCCTGATTCCTTGGGCTACACTGATGCTGACTTACCACGAAATTTGACTCTCATCTGTGGTCAGTTGAGAGCAAGTGAATATTTCCAGTATCCCTTGACAGAATCTCAAGAGACTCCATGTTCTCAAAGGGAGTGATACACAGCTGTCTGCAGGAACAACTTTTGCAGCAGGGTCTTTTTCATGAAGATGATGCAGTGAAAATAATGCAAGGTCCTGTCTGTTCATGTTGTTCTTCATTTTACTGATGAATTGTAGGACTTAGCATAATGCCTTTCTTCCTTGAATACTCAAACCCTTGATATAATACAAATGTCTACATAGAGTGAGTTTAAAGATGACATTTTGACTTTTTTTTTCTTTTCCCAATAGGAACTGAGCATGAAGAGCCCCCATCTGACAGCTGCTTCCTGTGAAGCCAAACCAGTGAAGGCACAATGTGCATTCTAACTGAAGTGACCAGAGATGCAGGACAAAAAAAGGAAGATAAGCAACTTCCACCTCAGAAAGCTCCTATGAGAATGTGACCTGCTTAGTGGGTGAGTGAAAGGCTGTGGATGCTATCTACCTACACTTCAGTAAAGCATTTGACACGGCATTCTCCTGTGGGAACTGGCTGCTCATGGCTCAGATGAGTGCAGTGTTCACTGGATAGAAAACCAGCTGGATGGCCCGGCCCAGAGCATGGTGGTGACTGCAGTTACATCCAGCTGGTGGCCGGCTCCAGTGGTGATCCCCAGGGCTCAGTGATGGGGCTGGTCCTGTTTATTATCTTTATCAATCTGGATGAGGAGATCAAGTGCCCCCTCAGTCACTTGCAGACAAACTAGGTGGGAGTGTTGACCTGCTGGAGGGCAGGAAGGCTCTGCAGAGGGATCTGGACAGGCTGGATCATGGGCCAAGGTCAGTTGCACGAGGTTCAACAAGACGAAGTCCCAGGTCCTGCACTTGGGTCACAACAGCCCCATGCAGCACTCCAGGCTGGGGGAAAGGGGCTGGAAAGCTGCTCAGCAGAAAAGAACCTGGGGGTGCTGGCTGACAGCAGCTGAACACGATCCAGTGTGCGTCCAGGTGGCCAAGGAGGCCAATGGCATCCTGGTCTGTATCAGCATAGTGTGGCCAGCAGGGCCAGGGCAATAATTGCCCCCCTATACTTTGCACTGGTGAGGCCACACCTCAAGTGCTGTATCCAGTTTTGGGCCCCTCACTACAAGAAGGACACTGAGGTGCTGGAGCACATCCAGAGAAGGGCAATGATGCTGGTGAAGGGTCTGGAGCACAAGTCTCAGGAGAAGCAGCTGAGAGAGCTGGGGGTGTTTAGCCTGGAGAAAAAGAGGCTTAGGGGTGACCATTACAACTCCCTGAAAGGAGGTTGTAGTGAAATGGGGTCTCTTCTCCCAAGTAACAAGCAATAGGACAAGAGGAAGTGGTCTCAAGTTACACATGGGAAAGTTTAGTTTAGATTTATTAGGAAAAATTTCTTCACCAAAATGGTTTGTCAAGCATTGGAACAGGGAAGTTCACCATTCCTGGAGGTATTCGAAAGACATGTAGACACGACATTTAATGACATAGTTTAGGGATGGACTTGGCAGTACTTGGTTAACAGTTGGACTCATTGATCTTAAACGCCTTTTCCAACCTTAACTATTCCATGAATTGCAAGGAGTGAGGAGCCTTATAGAGTAAAAAGCAATCCCTCTGTCATTTTCCCAGAGCCCACAAAGGACCTTTGTTTGCTCCAACCGTATCTCCACTCTTTCCACTTCTCTACAGAAACATTTCCAAGCCAGTGGGCACACATGTGCACAGGGTACTGTAGAAAAAGATAAAACGACTGGAGAGCACACTCATTAGAGGCCTTACGTGCCATCCTTTACTGTGCCACACTTGAAGCTAAGCATTGCTGGGGGGCAAGAGCATCTGCCCCCCCCACAAATCTCCTCGCACTGCAACACAGAGACCCCTTTCAAAGCTTGAAGAGTCTATTTGAATAAATCATCTGTGCTTCTCAACAGAAGCAAGCTACAAACAGGGTATTAAAGAAGAAGAGAATGAGCAGAGAGCATTCAACCATGTCCAGATACTAAATCAGATGAGCAAAAAAATAGGTTAAAGAAAACCAGAAGTATCACAACATGGAATTTTTTCAAAACTTGTAAAATTAAATCAATATATAATAAAATGAGGTTTTAGTCCTAGAAAGGGGTTTCTAAGCATTCTGAAATTCCATCCCATCCCTGCTGAGACAACATATGTCCAAGCTGCCATCCACTTTCCACACCAGTCCCCAAACTGAGCTCAACTACAGCTTTGTTCTCACACAGATTATAGCATTCCTTTACATACTTACCTAGTTTTTATGTTCTTCATGTTTCTACCAAGTTCCTTTGCAACATTCCCCAAGCAGTCTGTGGAACTTTACAGGTCTCTTCACAGAATTTTTCCGACTGCCACATTCAGGATTGCACAGGAGAGACAGATATGGGTGGACAAGGGCTACTGAATTCTGCAAAACTATTAAAATATAGCCAGTAACATTTGAGCAAACCCTCATACAACCTTTCCGCGAACAAAATGACCCTAAACCCTATTTTCATTCTTCAGTCCCTTGTCTTTCATGAGATACAGTCTGTTTACAGGTATCCTGCTGTGCACACAACTCCTTCCCCAAATGACAGAAGTCTTCTCTCACACAAACATGTATACACAGACTGAGCAATGTTGACTCCAGTGAGGATCCCCCTCCCCCATTAGCCTTGTAAAGGGTTAAGGTCCAGTCATCACACGCTGGTAGGCTGACAGCTTTATGTCTGTAATGTCTGTGTGGGTTTCAGACTCTCCCTTTAATCGGGTTCCATTGCAATTAATCAGTGGGTTTCTTTATAGGAAAAAAATAATAATAATAAAAAACGGCAAGCATTCTATTCAGCCCAATTCAATCTGTCCAGCCAAATCTCACGACCAGCTGGAATGCCCCTTTCCTAGCCTGCCCAGCAGGATGCCCAAGAATGGCGTGTGAACGTTTCTCTCTGCTCCTGCTCCAGCGTTAAAATGAACAATAGTCCCTGCCAGTGTCATTCTTCAGCAATTCATCTCTTCCTGTCGCCAGACTCTTTCGTTCCTTCTTGCCCCTTCCACCTTTTTTGTATCAAAAACAACAGCAGATCAGCAGCAATATAATAAAATAAAATTGTATTTACTTGGGAGATTTGAGGGAAGGGGCAAGAAGGGGGTTGAGAAGAGCAAGAGCCCCCACCCCCCTTCAGCAACGAAGACACCAAAAGGGAGCGTTCTCAAGCCCCAGCTGACCTGCTCTGCTCCATGCCTGGTTTCCCTGCTGCAAGGAACATCAAATTTGCCAGGGGGGCTGTAGGGGAGACAGGGCCCTTTTCTTCTGGAGGATGTTGGAACTGTAATTACAGAACGGCAGTTTCTGGGGGGAAATTAACACGGATCTCAACTCATGTTCCCTGTGTTTTTCATCTGCAGACCTGTGGCCTTTACTCAACTTTCTCATTCAACAAGGAACGGGTCAAAAGAGGCTGAACAAAGCAGCAAGCCCAGTTTTATGGGAGACCTGGACCTCCTCTTCCTGAAGGAGCAGAAAGGAACTGCTATGGGATGATTCCAAGTAAAAATATCGTATTACATGCAAATATATATACATATATATATATCTATCTAAATATACATCCACTCCTCAATAGAGAAGGAAATGTGTAGTGTAAAAAATTAGACAGTACTGAACGGTCCATGAGGAACAGGTTAAGCACAGAGGTAGCAGTAAACACCATGCTAGGAGAGACACCCCCAACACCAGCTCTCCCTCCATTGAAAGGAAATGAGGGGCCAAGGCCTGGAAGATTTCAGCAAATTTAGTTTCACAGGTGTGAATTGAAAAGGGTTGCTTCCTGGTACACAGAACTGAGCAAAGTCTGGCAAAGACAGTATCCTATGCAGCATGCTTCAGAAGAAAAACCCAGCTGCTACTGATTACACAGGACATTTAAAATCCATTATAAGCAAGTTAGAAAAAGCTTTAACAAAATCCCAGAATTAAACTCACCTGCACAGCTTCTGCACTTTTATGGCACCACACAATCTCCATATTATTTGCAACACAAACTCCTGAACTCAATGCGCTATTGAGTGAATATATATGAACCACGAGAACAGTCAAGCAGTCCATAAACACAGATTCACCTTCACATCTTACTGCTTTAAATGGTATCACTAGCTCTGTTTTCTAGATCTCTGACAGACAAAGTCCCATGACAGAAACCCAAGTGTCCAACTTGAAAAGCCAAAGAAAGGTTTGCACAAGGGCTGGATGCTCGTAAAACACTACAGAAGGAAAGGGGAGTAATACAGGTGATACGGAGCTAAAGCATGGTGCCAAACAGGTCAGCCTCAGGCCTCGCAAACTGGCAAGTCCCCTTTCTCTAAGAAAAAGGATGGGCTACAGAAAAGAATATGAAAGACAAAAGTTGCTTTGTGGGTGAGCCACTATAGGAAAGCGGGACTTGGGAGTAAAAGGTACAGGCTAGATGTATGAGCTAGATGGAAGAAAAGAGAGCATAAGCCAGAGTGTCCCATCTCATACCCACTACCCAGAACCCTCCTTCTACCTGCCCACATTCCCTCATTTCCTTCTGTCTCTTAACAAGCTTCCTTACTTCTATAATCAATTCTCTTCTGCTACTCCTTCCTCCTAAATTTTACTCTTTTTTTCCCTCCCCTGAAAAATGCCCATAAATTCAAACTTGGTCCAGATCAGGTGGCAGCACTTTTTCCTCCATTCCCACTGAGTACAAATATACAAGTTTAAGCCAGGTGCAAGCTGACGGCAAAGAATAGCTCTTTTCCATCTGGCTCACTTGGCTACCAAAAAGTTAATCCTTTAAAATTACCTGGAATAATTTGACCAGGTAGACAAGTTGTATAATTCAGCATCTGACATCACGCAGCTGAACTGTTCTTGCGTGCACCCGTTGTGGGATGACAGACTCAGCTCTCCACGCTATTTCTTGCATTGCAACACAATCTTCAACACTGCTTTGTGGCACACAGAAATAGCCTCCTGCAGCTGCCTCCTTCTCCTCCTCCTCCTCCTCATGGCCTGTAGGCCAGTAAAGAAGCACTCAGTGCAGCGGGCAGCCTCTCAGAAGGCATTCTCTATACCAGAGTTCCTCTGGAGCCCTTTGCTTGGGGCAATAATTGGAGCCGAGCTCCCGGGTAACTCAAGACTGTCACTGGATAGTCAATGTCCAACCACAGAGGGTGTCAAAGAGGCTTTTGCTGGCAGGTTTTTAAACTCCTACTCAGCACATACAAGTACTGATTGAAATTTTTTTTAATATTAGAAATGTTTGAATATTTGCAAAGTATTTACAGCTCCACAATTTATGAGTGAATTTCAGAAACCAAAGAATCCTTACGCTTCCTCTGGTTTTGGAATGTTTTTGTTTGTTTCTTTCTGGTTTTTTAATTTCTGGAGCATGAGAGCTTCTTTAACGTTCTCAAACTTTTCTGTACTGTGGCAAGATTTTAAACATGGAGGGGGGAAGCACTCTCTCTCCATCCTTATTCTCCAAACTCACTGAATCATTTCTAACTTGAGTTTCACAGACAGTTTTAAGCAGAAACTCTTCTCTCTCTCCCTCAAGTTTCAGCCTGGAAAGTTAGAAATTGGTGACACCTTAATCAACTGAAAGAGAAAATCAGGCAAGGATTGGAGTAGGCTTGGCCCCTAATGCACCAACTCCTTTTCTACACATCATCCCCCTTCTGCTCCAGAACTATCAGGAACTTTCTTTGTAATATCTAATTCACTAACACAGTCAAGCTGAACTCAAAGCAACTGTTCTCAACTTGTGCTTAATTTAAAGACTTAGGCTTCTATTTTAGTTCTCAGGACAAACTGCTCCCAAAATCTTGTTTGTTTTTCCAGCCACATTAGTTTGGTCTAACTAACGTTGTTCTCTTTTCCTACAAACCTTGCCTCACTAGTAGTTGTGATGCTCTAAGGACAGAACGCTGCTACAAATACTGTATCATCAGTAATAGAAAACAAAGGGGCAGTCACCAGATGCTAGCAAGGGTAAGGGTGCTTGAACATCTTCTTAAGGACAGATGTTACTCTATGTTCTTTTTACTCGGATCTGTATTTGGCCTATCAGTAATTTCCTCCTACAAATAAGGATTTACATTCTGTGCTCACCTCCAAATGGAAGGCAAGGATATCCCTTATTTAAAAGCATTGGTTATATCCATGCTAAGAACTTTACTCTCAGCTTTACCATTGCACAGTAGTCTCACTCATCCTGCATATGGCCTTGGACAGAAAGTCCAGTAAACTCACTCTCCATATATGCAGCCCCTAGTTGTGTTCAGTGTGAACCATCTGTGTAACTATGGCATTAGAGCAAAACTACTCCCTGTTCTGGGAGAACACTGACACAGGTAAGCATCTCCTGCCCAAATTTAATTTCTGACATAACACACCTGGAACAAGGATTATGCTTCTGGTATCACTCCTACTCTAACACAAACATCAGGTCTAAGACGACATTTGAACCTTCAATACACATGCAACACAGCTTAACCAATGTAAGAATTTAACTCCAAACTGTGGGAATGCCAAGCTTGCTGCCAGCCCTGCAGAGGTGGAAAAGAATGTTTAAAGGAGGTGGCCTGGCTAATTTTTCCACATAATGCTACAGAGAAGTGGGCTCACATGATCTCTTCTTGACCCAATCAAGCAGTTTCATGCTGTTTAGGTATCTCCACTGCAGCTTTAGAAACAGGGGACAAAACCAGCACATAGCTATGAGTCTACCTGTCTTTGCCAGGGCTACAGCAGTGGACTCAAGCAACATTCAAGTTGAAAACCTATCAAACAGTAAAGGTGAAATAGTTTACTTTAAAAGAACATCACTTCTCTGATTTCTTCCAGTCTGGAGCTGTGACCCAGATCAAATGAACTAGAAGTTGAGAGATAATTCACAGGTAATAGAGAGAACAGGAAATCAAGCATAAACCCTACAGAACAGCTAAGCAGAAATAAGCTAGACATACCTAGCACAAGAAAAGGCTGTACTTCCAGTCTACAGCAACACTTTGGATTAAACTACACAGGAGGGGCTTGTCAGCTATTCTTCCTACTTAAAGGAAAACAAAAAAACCTCTAGACTGGCTGAGCTGAAACCACTACGCGTTGTCTGCCTTAACCTCCCTTCTCCTTCAAATCCAACACTGATGCTCCCCAAACCCTCTCTAGCTTTAGCATGGAAGCTGACAAAGGTTCCTTTTAGAATCCTGGACCACAGAAGCCAGAGATAAATCCATCCACCCATATCTATTTTTGTCTCCTTTGCATATACAAAATTTCTTTCGCCCTCCTACCTCTCAAACCCATCTCACCCTCCTCCCCTCAAAAGCGATTAAGGAAAAGCTGTAGAAATATTTGCCCAAAGCCAGAGCCTGTTGCTGGGCCCAGCTGTATTGTTGGTAGGAATACACACAGCAAACTTTCACTGTGAGGAGCCCCGCAGGACTCCGGGCGCTTCAGGGAGGCTTTGTGAGCCCAGCTCTGCATGCACTAGCCAGGCTATTGTGAAAGGGAAACAGAAAAAAGTGTTACAAACGCCAATGCTCTCCCACTCTCGTCTCCCCCCACCTCCCCATGTGCCCCCCTTCCACCAGCCGCCACCTTCCCCAAGACAAATCGAGAGGGGAGGGGGCCACTGGTGAAGAGACTGAAAAGGTTTCCTCAGTTAGATTTAAGGCAACAAGTCAGGGCTGCAAGGAGTCCTTTATCCACCAGGGAAGCCTCCCACTGCTCCAGAGCTGGGCCGAGAGGGGATCCTGGGGGCCAGCTTTCTGAAGGCTGCCATTGATTTGTCACTGATGATAAGTGAGGCCGGAGTCGTTCCCACCATCGCCTGCAGAGGGGACGACTCTCCCACAACGCCCGGCAGGGGAGAGGGGCGGCAAAGGAGGAAATGCAGAACCCAATGGTTGAAAAAATCCCAAATGGCTATTTTTCCTCTAACGAGCTGCAACAAAAAGGAGCAACCGTGCTGAGACCGAGGCAGGGGACAAGAGGCAACAGTGCACAGGGGCAGCGCAGTCACTCGTCAGTGGACAAACCTTCCCAAAGGAGAAAGAGCAGGGGGGATTTCTTCAGCCTTAGCCGCCAAAGGGCCTCGCAGTGCCAACTCGGTCAAACAATATTGCTTCAAAACCTCTCCAGCTGCTCCCTTGCCAATAGCTTTTAAACCTGTTCTATTTACATAGAGACACTCTTCTCTCAAGCACATGCTGCTGGAAACTTGTTCTTCTGCTTTTTGGGAGGGGAAATCTTTTCTCACAGTACTAAATAAATGAGAGAGGCTAATGAAGCACCATGTCTAAAAGGTGAATTCCCAAAGCAACAGGAGATCTTAAAGGAGCACCAGAGCTCCCCCAGGGAACATACAAATAGAGCAGCAGCTGCCTGGGCAAGACCAGATGCAGATGGGTGAACTGAAAGCAAGACAAAAGGTGGAGGGGGAGGAAGGCTGAAAGAAAAAAAATCAGCAAAAGAAGTAATGATCCTTGGCCTTTCTGATGTAACTAGTTAGGAAAAACCATCAGAACTGGTTCAACTTGCATTATAAAATGTCTCTCTTGTGTTTCAAGACACTGAGGATGTCTAGAAGTAAATAGGACACCTTTCCTTTCTTTCCCTGCCCTTAGCAAAAGCCCTCAGCTACCTTCTGCCCTGGCCAGGCTGACGCACACAGGCCTTATTGCACGGCCTGAAGAGCAAGAGGCACGTCTCCAGAGGGAAAAGAGAGTCACGCCTGCAGCTTCTTTCCAGTTCAATCAGACTAGACCCAGCAATCCAGAGGATCTTATCTGGCAATACATTACCTCAGGACACTTGTGCACAGTTCCTAAAGCACCAGTTTATAACCCAGCACGCTAAAATATACAGAAGTTGCCAGGCTGTAAACTGTGACATTCAGCAATATTTTACCTCATATTCAGCCACTCAGAGGCACAGGGTGGAACACTGGGAGTAGTAATTATTTCAGATATTCTAGTTAAAATTTCTTGGTATGCAAGAGAGCACAGCCTCCACGGACCCTTAAGATGGGGACGAGCACAATATCAGAACCTTAACAGATAAAATCCAGCCCAAAAACTTCATGAGTTTAAACATAAAAAAAACCAAAAAAACCCCCAACCCCAAACCTCATTCATATTTGGGAAATAGCCAGCAACCAGTTAGCTCAAAACACAGGTTTAACATTCTTCTTTCCAGAAATATCACTCTCTAATCAAGCAGCCACATCCTAAACCAAATAAAGCTTTTGAGCAATCCTAAAGTGCAACCCAATTAAAGCCCATTAAAGACCTCTGCCTCCTAATGAGAGAGAACTAAACATCTCCTGGGCTTGATGAACTAACCACTCAGACTATTGCCACTGCTTGGGGACGTGGAAATAGGCTTATGTCCAGTAAGACTCCAATTTGCACACCTGAATAATCTCAATAGCTACATGAGAAATGGGATTAACAAAGCCAGTTTCAGATGGATTCATCTCTAACAGTCCATTTTGATGCATCTTTTGCCAAATGGAGGGAGAGGATTCTTTCATGTCTAACAAAATGCAAACTCATGAGGAATCTTCACCCACAGCCAAGTTGCTTCTGTGGTCCCTTCCCTTTATTGTGAGGCCTATTTTCATGAAACTTCTATTCTCTGGGACCAGGTTTTTTTTGTGAGAAGATATGCACACATATTGAAATAACCATTGCTTCCATAGAAAAGCAGGCTAAAGATGCCTGCGGATTTTTCTCACAAGAAGAGTCTGTATTAACAATATTATTAAGAACGGCTTCTGATACTACTTCCTGGACCAAGTTCCAGGATTTGAAGTGCGTATCTTAATAAAAGATTCCTCATAAAGCTCAGAAACCATTTAAGCAGGCACATCATTCAGCCCTGGAAGAAGAATTTTTCATACTCGAAAAGCTTTTAAACTCTTCTGCGTCCTCCATGCAAGCATACTTCCTTTTGCTAGAACCATGATCTCAGGGCCAGAACCCATGAATAGACAGCGTGATGTCTCCTGTCTTACAGTTGCATTTACCACAATGACTCAAGAGCAATTTTCCTTCTGTTATTCCACCATACTTTGGGGAGTAGGGTACAACAGACAAATCAAGTTGAATCAAGCTTTTAAGCCAATTTGTGGGCATTGCAAGACATAATACTATTCGGCTAAATATAGAGTACTTCCTCTGATCAAAGAGCAACCCAAACCCATCAGTGCTATAAATGCTACCTAAAATGACTGGATAACAGTAGAGAAGTGACAGAACACAGGACTACTTGTCTGCTTGTAGCAGAATTTTATCTCAAATAATTACAGTCTACCTTGAGAAGTTTCTGGGAGGTTTTTCAGTTGAATACAGACTTTCTTCACTCTCTTTCCACACCTAAGTGGAGAAGTTATATACTAATTATTTTCAATAGCTGTGCAGTATTTTTTCAGTCAGGAAAAAAAAAAAAAAAGAAGTATTTCCAAGGAGGGAAAAAAGGCCTTAGTGCGCAGTTTGTATCTTGACTAAATTAGCTGAATTTTTCTGGTACCTTATGCTACCATTCCCAGACACTGTAAGAACATAACATTTACTCCTGTGGATCGTTCTCTAAGTAGGAACAGCTGGTACATTTGGACCTTAAGCCAACAAACCTTGATGAGTCAAGATCAGATCAGCTTAAGTCACAGTACCCAACTAAGCTACACACCATTACAGTCATGACAGCATCTATCTCAGCTTCAGAGGCTGAGCTCAGTTATATTTCCCAGTTCCTGGTCCTTTATTCTGAGACTGAATGTGGTCCACTAAGTCCAGATTCTGAGAAGCATGCTTAGAGTTTCACTACCCTCCCTTCATTTTTTACTGTACGTTATCAAACGATGTGGAATTACAAATAGCAACAGCATTCTGGAAATCATTCCCATACCCCTCCTTAAAACTGCACAAACACTTGGCAAACTGAATACATAGATGATGATTTAGGTATCAAGGCCTCAGAGGAATATGTCTGTTTTCCATGGGGAAGATAAAATCTCCTGCCCTTCATGCTGTAATCTAGTTTCTTGATTTCTTTCCAGGTACCCCTCTGAAACAAACCTTCTGTGCACAATAAGCAAAAGACAGAAAGCAGCCTTGACTTAACTATATTTAAGTGATAACACAACTCTCAGGTTCTCCAGAAACACAATTATGTTTGCTCAAAACGGGAAAGAAGCTTCAGGAGGGTGATTTTATATTCATCAGCTGTGCTACCCTAAAGAACTCTTAGCCCTCCTTCCCTTTCTCCCAGTCCTAAAACCCCCATAAACTGGCATAGCTTTGTGCAGCCTGATAAAAAGACAGATGAGCAAAAGTGGCACAGTGGGCAACAAGCTTCAAAAAGATGCAAACTTGAAGGATCTTACAACTGTTCCTCACCCAGCCCAGTTTGATTTCTTCTTTTGCTTCACTGCTTGAAGAACCATGGCCTCAGAGGCAAACTGACAGAAGTAGTTGGGGCCATTTCCTGTTTAAGGCTTTACAGATGTGTCTACTACAGTGGCTCACAGGTTATTTTCTTCTTACAGTCTGCTTACCAAGTGTTTGTACATTTGGAACTAGGATAGGCATACTACTGTGCTGAAAATTCTTATGAAAAGGAATAAACACAGTGAATTAGGTCATTCTACACTTGAGTACAGTAAATGTTTAAAATTGTAACATTCTAATCTGGGGAAAAGCCACTGACTTTCGTGTGCAGAAAAAAACCAGCTATTAAGCAACCAGTCACCACGGTTAACTTCTTTACCCTCAAAAGAAAAAAGTCTGTGGACTCCAAAATAAAGTTGTCAACTATCCTTAGAGAAAAGTAAAAAAATCCCAGACCTAGCTATTATCACACCTGGCCCAACAACCATGGGGAATCTTTATGCTACAGCTTGCTAAGATGGCACTCCCAACCCAAGTTCTGTACAGCTGATCTCCAGGGGATGCAGGGAAAACCACTTAAGCTATTGGGTAAATACAGCCACTGGAGCCAATTATGTGTTTACAGAATTCTACCCAGCAATCTAGCTTGCTGCTACAGAGCAGCAGAAAGGAACATTTAGTAATTATTAGGTAAAGTTGGCCACAGCTAAACTATCCCAAGTCAGGAATCTAGGGTTAAAACTTGGATTTCTAACCAAGCCCAAGTTAAGCTTCTGGTCTCAAATTTCTTGACCTTTGTGATTACATGGTTAAATACCATTCTGTGATCCATCCTAAGAGATGCTACAGTCAGGATAGGGGAAAGGGCGGAAGAGTCGTGGACCCAGAACAGATCTCTATGAGCTGGGTTTAGATATGATGCTCATCATTAGACTAGTGCCAACTGTTTATTGAATATGCTGGCACATAACAGGAACATGCATTATCCAGGGCAAAAAGAGCAACTAAATCCTCTTTAAAGGACATTACATCTGAGAAGAATTCTCACTCTCCCAGTATCAGACTTCAGATGCAACAAATGTCTCTAATTGTGTTAATCTTGCGTGCAGCATATCAGAGGAGGAAAAAGAATAATTAGAGAAAGGCAGCTTCAACAGAAGGACAGGATGGAGAAGACAGGACAAGAAGCATCACCATATAGACTAAAAGGCAAAGCTTAAGTGGAGTCTCTATTTACTACATTAATCAGTATTTCATTGAGGGCTTTTTCCTCATTATTTCATACATCTGTCAATTTAGCACATGTAGAAATTACTAATTATTCAGAGTAGGGATTGTCCTTACTGTATGCACATGCTGCATGTAACACTGTGAAGCTCTGATTTCCATTAGAGTGAATCTTTACGTGATCCAATTGACAATTCATGTGTAAGATTCATCCTACGCACATCTTCCCCTTCAGCCTGCCACATATTCAGGGAGAACAGGAATGGCCATTTAGACAGCTTATGTTTTCCCACAGCTAGCTCTGTCTTCCTGTGACTAACCAGACACTTCACATCAGCACTGCCATTTCTGCATCAGCTCAGGAGAAGAGTGGATTGTGCCTTCTTTTGTGTGCATGCCCAGGCCAGGCTTGTCAAACCACATCTAACTACACCAGTGGAGGGTGGTGGGGAGAGCAAGCAAAACTGATGCAGAGTCTGCGAATAAGGGTCAAAAACCAACTCTCTGCTAGACATCAGTCATTTAAAAGGCAAGATTAAGGAAGAAGAATCAAGGCAGTAGCAAGGGGATAAAGCTTTTCATATTCAGATTGACCATTTCTCGGGCAACAACTCACAACATTAGTTTGTGGTAGCCCAACTAAAATAAGATAGTAGGTCTTTGCTTCCAACCCTAATGAACAGAAGTTTCCACCACAAAGGGCATCACCAATTAATGTACTGCACCAATTGCAACATCTATGGGTTGATCTTTCATCACACTTGGATGCTAATACAGCACTAAGACTGTCATACAAGTAACAATACAATAAAGAGGCCTATGCTTACATAAGCCACAGAAATTAAATCTTGGGCTTGAATTCTCATCTTCCCTTGTTTCTAGGGATAGCCATTCCAAATTACTATTAAGGCAAAGCAAAGAAGCAGCAAGTCAGTGCCAAAAAAATGCTTGGTCTTGCCTCCCTCTGTCCTTCCATCAGGTCTATACTGATGAGCAATTCACTTCAGCTTGCCAATACCAGACAAACTGTGGTTTCACCATCCTGCAGGCCAGTTCTGTGACAGACCAACAAGCTGGACTGATTCATCCAGCAGATATCTACACAGACCTATCAAAGGGACAAGAGAGTGAGACTGCTCTCTGGGTCAACCCACAGTTACACCAGACTAGGCGCAACAGGAAACCACACCCCTGGGCCAAGAAAGCCCAGCAGCTGGAGGCCAAGCCACATACATTGCAGGCAGAGAAGAACAATCTTCAGCAGTGACAACATCATAGCACCCCCACCAAAAAAATTTCTCTCTGAGAGATATCAAGCTTACTAAAAGAAAAGGCAGCAGGAGCAAAAATTCCTCCAATTTTGCTATTCCAGAACATGGGCTTTATATTACCGTAAAACTGTATATTGGTGACAATATTTCCCATAAAGCGAGATTATCCTAAACCCTACTCTGAATCAGTAACATGCCCTTGTAAGTCATTTGGAGTTGCATTCCTAGTGCCACCTGAAACAAGCCACCGTGTCCCAGGCAAACCAGACCTCCATGGTCCAACCCACTGTTCAATCATTTTAAGCAGTGTGTTTAATTTACGAAATTTAAAAAGGAGGAGAGAACTAAATTGATAGATATGAAGGAACAGAGGACTGGCAAAATGCAATTCATGATCCATAAGTCATCTCTTCTAGCATGCTTGCAAAAGACATGGATCTGCAGAAACGCAAGTGGGCAATAACTGGGGACAGTTGGAACATTGTTTATTTCCTGCTAGCAAAGACAGCAGTTCAGGCCTCCAAGGATAAATCAAATTTCTTAACCAGGTGGAATCCATACAACAATGGACCACAGAAAGAAAGGAGCCAATTCACAACAGCAACAAGAAAACAAAATTACTAGAGATTTTAGAGACGAGTTCTCATCAAAATCTGCACTTGCAAAGGGCCTCATGTTACATCAGAACTCGCAGCGCATCCCACCACAATCAATTCAAAGACACTTTTATTGGCAAAACAAGCTCTGCAAGTGTTACCCACATGTAAAAAACAGCACGCTTGAGTTTCTTCCAGAAGTGGATTCAAGATACGAAGGGCCTGTCTCCACAGAGGCTTTAACAGAAAGGGATACATGGCATGGAGTCCAAGGATAGAAATTAAATGTTCCAAAGAATAACATTTTATTTCTAGTAATATGAGTGTTCCTTGCTCTAATATATTTTATATTTTACTCATAAGATTTTAAAATGTTCTTCTCAGCCTCTCCTTTTAGTTCTCATTCCAATATTTTTTTTTTATGGTATCCTCCCTGTATCCAACTTGCAATCCAAACTGCACATGCCAGTTCAGTATTTGGTAAAAGTCTGACTTGATTTTGCACTTTTCACTTAGCACTAGGTGCTAAGTAGTAGAATAACTTTGCACAATAACTCGTGGCAGTCTAGTTGGCTAGCAGGGTCGGACTTCTTTTTTCTGCTATAGCAGCTTGTGTTCTGGTTTAGATTCTGACTAGTTTCTCATGTGAATTTTGGATTAAATTATTTGCTTCCCAAGCGTCAAAAGGCGTGTCAAACCCCAGAAACAATGTTTTCATAGGCATGGACAGCATTTTCATTTGGTTTCAATCTGTGATTATCTTGTACTTTTAGGTGGAGACAACTTTTGCTGCTTTGGATGAGATTGCATAAAAAGAATTGGTATTGGTGCTGCTGAGATCAGCAATGGAAATCCTTCCAGTCCTACTCTGTAGCAATCATTACATAGATCTCATAGATCTAGTAATTTCATGTCTTTGCACATCTGAAAACAAAAAAGTTGACTTCCCTTTGGTTACAATGGAAGAACATACAGAGCTCTGGAGTTCGTTCTTATGGGAGTCAAATATTTAATTTGCTCTCGATTAGTATAGGAGGAAAATCTCAGCACTGTATTCAGTTCTCATGGTTTGAGCAGTTCAAACACGTCCTACTTGCTGGGGCCACTTACACAGCCAGCACAGCCACACAGAGCCTTAGGCATGCAAAGGTTCCTGAGGGTCATTAGTGTGGGCCTGTAGAGGGTCTGTGCTGTCTACCCATCTTAGCTCAGTCCCATCCCACAACAGATAATATTCTCCTTATGGAGTTACTGTCATTTTTCTCCTGTGAGCCACCCCCGTTCTGCTTGTCTCTAAAGGGCATGGAGCCACAAAGCACATACCTCGGAGACTTTGGTATGCAGCCTGCAATGTCAGAAAAGCTGGCTCCTTAGGCTACCTGGTCTTCTGGGGTGCAACTCAAATGGCCCTCTGTCCTCACAACACTTCAAGAGGCAGGTTTAGCATTGCCACCGTATTTAGTTTAAGATCTTGACATACAGGATGCAAAGCATGTTGTTACATTGTTCAAGGAAAAAACCAAGACAAACCCAGATAACATTCTCCGTGCCTTTCCCAGATTAACCTGCAGGACCAATGCACTGCAGTGTATTAGCCAGCAAACGTAGGTGTTTTGGCAGCTGTTCCTGTTACTTAATCGAAGCCTGAGCTCAGAGCCTGTTTTGCCTGAGCGGGTAAGTCAAGATGTACATACCAAAGATGTCAGCTCTACCTCACTCCCTTCCTTGCTGGAAGGCTTCTTCTGTCTGAGTACTGTTTATTTTTATCCTACAATTGATGAATTGTACATAGGTCTAATTTGCCCTGTTATTTCTCCCATTATTTCTATATTGCAACTGTGTTAGGTTTCACCTTGTGTACCCAATTAAGCTAAATGGGGTTTTGCCAAGCTTTTAAAGGCGGCAAGTGTCTACTATCCCCTCTTTCTTGCCAGTCTGCTCTAAAGTATCTCATCACAAAAATTGCTCACGGGTCCTTTCTCAAAAAATAATCATCTGAGTTTCTCTTATTCTTCCAGCATACATCATCAAGTTTGCCTACCCAGCACAACCAACCAAGAAAAAGTTACTACATGGTATCACAGGAATTGTCCTTTTTTTTTTTTGTTTTAGACATTCCTTTCAAGCTTAAAAGTTTGCTCACAGACTTCTAAAGACTTGTGGGTGAAGAACTAACCATAAGAAGGCAAGAAAAGAAGCACCAAAAAAACACCCAACATTTTCTAGGGACAATTGACTGGAAAACTCAAACCTAAGCAATTTGCTTATTTTGTTCTAGTCTGGAATTTGCACTAAGAGCAACAGAAGATTACAGCTCCTCATCTTCCAGTTCACAGAAGGCAGGTCACAAACAAGAGAAACCTCAGAGAAATAACAGGCTTCTCCTGTTAGTAAGCAAGCTGCTTCAAGCCAGTTTGTAGGCAAAGGTTGCAGAAGTCAAGGAACACCAAGGTTGGTCTTGCTTGAGTACTTGTAGCATAGAAATTACTCAGCATAACTGCCAAAGATGCAAGGATGACAAATCTGCCCTTGTAGAGGAGTTGAGGCACAGACAGGGGATCCACCTGCTTCCCAGACAAAAGAACCTCATGCCTGGAAAAAAACCCAACAAAACAAACAAACAAAAGAAAACCCCCTAAAACCAACAACTAACACCCAAAAGGCCTAAAAGTCTTCTGTTGTTTAAGGTAATGCTGACTGCAGGTCTGAATTCTTCCATACACTCAAAAATGCAGTGAACAAAGGCCTACAGACAGTATTGATTCATGAGTGGTGACAGTTCAAACTGGAACACATGAGGTTACCACCCTAGTGGTGGAGACAATCGCTTGGCAATCAACTGTTCATGAGTCAACACCCTCTTGCAGCTGCTGTTCACTGGATCAGGAAAGAAGTCAGATCCAGAGGCAGCCTTCCCTGAGATAGCAAAGGGCCATAACCACACCAACCAGACAAATCAGTCCTTCCCTGTTTCCAAGTCAATGCCCAAGAAAATTCCCTTCACCACTTCATCTCTGCATGCATACAGCTCTGAACTCAACCTGCTCTTTCCTTGTATTAAACTTAGGTCTGTTTGCAGGGCAATGACTGTTGCTCTTGAAGGACTCCTGCCCCGGTCTCCCATTTACTCCTACATCAGGCTTTCTAAGATTTAGACACTGAATACTTCTATTTGAGAGCCATGATAAAAATGCAGATAGCCCTCTAGCATTCCTATTTACCAATGACTATTCTGTCCTATTTCTTGGCTATTAAAGCCTCCAGAATGGCAGCCTGCAATCTATCTCCCCTTTCCCATGCCACAAATGCTCTAGTTTTCTCTCACAGACAGACTCATTATGTTTTTCCTCATGCTAATAGGTACTATGCTGATCAAGGCCCTTTTATAAAGGCAGCACAAATTAGTGGCATGTCCTCCAGCCACAAGAAACTCAACTCAGGCTTTTCAGGAGTAACAGGCTTCAAAAATCACAGTGAGGAGAACACAGCCTCTGAGGCCTCAAAAACCTCATTTCTTAAATTTGCCAAGCCTGAAGAAGTGGCAAAGTCTGAATAACAAAGAAAGGACAGCAGTAAAGATGGCTTCCTCTTAAAAAATGCAATTTTAATTCAGAGAATTATCCCACCTCCTGGTTCATCCTCAGAAGCTTGGAAGAGAAGCAGGAAATTACAACCCTGAGAGACTTCTCTCTCTTTTTTTTTTTTTTTTTTTTTTCCCTGCCCTCAGAGTTGCAAAGAAAGGATTTGACTATTCAGCAGTTATGGAAATTTAGAACTAAAATCTGGTGGGAGCACAAAGGAAAAGAAAAAGAAAAGAGGAAAAAAAAAAAAAAAAGAAGGTGCGTCTTTACTCTAATCCTAGATCCCATGAGACAGTTCTGATACACTGAATGGCTGCACCTTAAGCAAGAAGCTCTCCCAGCACTACCAGCTGTCACCAAGTCAAATGAACTGACTGAGCTGGAGATTCAGGCTAAAGGAGCAGAGTGTGTATTTCCCTCTAACCTTGCATAGTGCCAGAATGCCTCTTACAAGCCTTTCAGAGAAGAAGGCTGAGAACATCGGGTGCCTATGTTTTAACAGTTCACAATCATGATTCACTCTTTCACACAGCAAGTCTTAATGGGGAAGGGGAAGAGAAGTAGGCTCCTTTTCCAGGAAAGCCGCAATTTTCTGCCACCAGACTTACAACTTGCTTCTGTATCCAGACTTCTTACCAAACCCACAGTAATCTCCTATTCTCACTTCATGCTTTTGTCCAGGCAATTATCTCCAAAATTCCAGCTTCTCTCTTCAGTTCTGCCCTCCCATTTCATACACTTTTCCAGACAATACTATCCTCCAAAATACCTTCCTGGACATCCCACTCAAAAATCCTTCTCGTTTATGTGCTCCCAAGGCTGACAGATCCCACATTCCACCACTGCAGATAGTTCCATAACCACCTCTATCTCATGGGCTCACCATCTCAGTGTTCTGCTAGTAGTCTCCCTTTCCACCTCTGACTCCATTGCTAGGCTCCTAATACTTCATAAAATCACCCCATTAGGTCAGGGACTCTACTGTCACGGATTCCTAACAATTTGTCACATCCTCCTTTAAAGCACTAGTAAAGTCAGTCTTTCCCTGTCTCAGCAGTTAAATTCTGCTCAGTGCTCACCTTCACTTTCAAAATTTCCATCTTTTATCCTACCTAATTAACAACTCTTTCTGCCATCAGATCCCACATAATTACTCCACTTGGATTTCCTTACACTACTCTTCTGTTCCGTTGCCAGCTCAAGTCCTTGGCTCTCATTTCCAAAACGCCTATCTTTGCTTCTGTTAATATCTATACTCCTATATCCTCTTACCTTCTTCTCATGGTTTACTCTTGCATCTGCTTCCTCATCTGTAACTTATTTACACAGTTACCAGCTTTCAGTAGTCTTTGATAGCAACTCCTACCCAAAAACTCTATCTTTGTTCTAAGAAGCAATTGGAATGAAAAACTTTAGAAGCTTTTCCCATTAAACCAAAGCTAAAGGAAATTTAATTAGAAAGCTATACCATTTTAATATTGACCTTATCTATCCCAGTAGAATTATCACACCCCTGATCCTTATCAGATGTCAGATGTCCAATTAAGACTATAAGCCCTTTGGGGCAAATGTAGCCTCTTCCTTGATGTTACACAGAGCCACAGCACCTAGACCAATCCTTAAGTTAAGAAAAACACCTTGGAAAGTCAAAGAACTCGATTTTGCCAAGGGCAACACCACTCTACTGTGATTTGTAAATTATCAGAGAAGTTAAAAGTCCTCACTCTTTGAAACTTCAAAATGCAAGAACAGGGTTCCCCTCAACAGAAATAACGTCTTACCACATCTGACAAGAGAGGAGCTGGGTACAGAATGCACTGAAAAAGTTTTTCCATGGTATCTCTAGCTCCTTCCTGCCTCAAATCTCCAAAGCCATCACTTATCCACTTCGAAACAGCAGGAGAGTCACTTCTTTTTTCCTTCTCTTTCCAGAAGGAGCACAGCAGAAATAAACCTCGAGTGATAAATTATGCACCACTTTTGTGTGGCTGCCTCTTGGCCAGACGGGAAATTTTTCTCCCAAAGCCTTTTGTTTCCAGCTTTGATCCCAGTGTTGGATCCGCTCTGTTCAGCTTTCCCTCAGCATGGAGGTGAAGGGAGAGCTGACACAGGCCAAGTTCAGGCTTACTGCAAGTCACAGTCAGATCTTCCATTAGCCTTCTCCCCTCCCCCTTTCCAACTGGAACTCTCCTTGAGTTTGAAAAGATCCTATTAAACATTTTCCAGAGGGCCTTACAGAGGATACATTATTTTGATGGATGCTGGGACTAAAGGAGGAGGATTTCTAAGTACAGTGAAATAATGGAGTTTGTTCTAATGGGTTTAAGAGATGCCCGGGGGCACCAAGAAAGTTCCTTCTCTGCAAATCAAAAACACAGAAGACCAGAAAATGGAGCCGAACAACTGAACGCCAGGAAGCGGGGAAATCGGGCTCTATTTAACTGCTGCTCTTGGTTACAGCCAACTTCAGGCTGCTTGGAAAAACAGCACACACACACATCACTGGCACAAACTTAACAGGAGAAAACAAAGAGACAACAGGGGTCAAACTGGGGGTGGCAAGTAGGAGAAGGATGCAAGGCTGGGTCCCCACCCCCTACCAGAGAGTCGGATCAATTATCCTTGAATACTAACAAGATTTCTGATTAAAGAACTGCTGCTATGCAATAGAAACAGAAAGCTCCAGCAGCTGGGAGGGGCTGTCAGGCAGTAACAAAGAGACACAGAAGACTATGCCCTGCTAGGGCATACGGAGGAAGTCACCATGCTGGTAGCCAGGAGAGGGGTCTCCCCTGCCTGGAGTCATGATAGCATCTCACTGCTGGTAGATTTAACTCCAAGAGTAAAACTCCACCTTGACACTACAGAATATGGGGTCTGTTTTCAGGCAAATATATTATCTACTGGAAGCCTTGCTGGACAACAGTTCTTTACACAACCTCATCACTACAGTACAAGAAGGTGAATTCTATTCTACCTCTAACCCACTCAGGGAAAAAATCTGGTGCTTTTTACTTCTGAGTATTGCAACACCAGAAAGTTGTGATCAACATACAACAGTTGGAGAAACAAGATCTGTGCTGTCTTCAGTCATACATTTTTTGACAAAACTGCAACTGGCAGTACAAACATTGAATATGCATCTACATTACTGCCTGTTAATCTTAATGGTTTGTGACTTGCTGACTGGTGGCTAATACCAGAAGAACCTAATCACCTAAGAACCTCATGACAGACAAAGCTTCTGTTAATACTTTTCAACCCACAGGTGTGCTAACATGCTTATACCAGAATGCTTAATGTATCTCATACCATCAGAATTGGGCTCGTGACACTTCAATTCCCTTTTTCTCTTTGTCTTCTATATTAAATTACATAATTCCTTGATATGAGGAATTTCAGTCATTCACAATTTAGCACTACAAAAGTCAACAAACATCAGCTCCATTTGATATTTATAAAGTCTTTATGAAAACTTATTTTCCTGCTCTTACATAGTGAGTCTCCTTTCATCTACACTCATAACAGCTGAGGAGATTTGCTCCTCACAGAAAGACTGACTACAGTTCAAGAGTCCCCCAGACTAAATGCACAGGCTGGAACACTTCAGCATTTAACAGACAGTTCTGCATAAGAGAGACAAGAAAACATGCCTGGAAAGCTGAAAAACCTGAACATGAATTCACTCACAACAGCAGGGCAGCCAAATACTCCCAGGTAACAGTCCCAGAGCAACCAGGTATACAGCACAAATAAACCACAAGTCTACAGAATAACAAGCCCCTGGATCCATACAGTTACTATCTTTGGTACAGAGAAATGGAAATCTACACAGAAGAAAGAAGATATTCAAGGAGCATTACAGTGCCCAGTTTTCACTCAGTAGAGACAACAAAATCCCATAGAAGAGCAATACCTAACATAACAGCAATGGCAAAGAACCACTGGCACCACAGACACAAAAGCAAGAGTCTAACCATCAAGGACATGAGATTCATGGATGACAACTACATTCAGTGTTTTCTGCTGTGATTTGTGTGAAAGACAGCCACCAAATATAGTATGCCATTTAAGGGAGCAGGTTTGTTGTATGCCAGAGCTCCAGCTCTGGACGTTTTATCAGGCAAAGCCAAACATCTTAAAAGACAGTCAGTTTAAGTCTACATATATACTATCTTATTATGTAAACACATAGAAGAAAACATCACAAATAGGTAAGCTAGAAAAACCAGAGGACTAGAGAAATTAAGTATCCACCTTTCTTTTACATGTCTTTTAAGAATGCTTTATTTACCAATTCACCCTTTCTAACAGAGAGTCAGTAAAATTTCTGTGGCTTTATGATCTTTTGACCATCAGCAAGAGAAATGCAAGTATTATTAAAAAGAGAAGCAGTCACAAGCAGCAAAGGAATTCAATGAAGGTGCAGAACATGCATTTACTATATAAACCTATTTTTAAAACCTTGACTGGTTTTTAAGATAATATCTCTTTATCAGCTTTTAGAAGTGTTATGAAGCATATATTCTATTGTGTTCAACGGTAGGTTGCATTCTAGGGCAAATGGAGTTGGCCTTGGGCAAGACAATTTCTACTTCACTTCCCACATTTACAAAACAAGGATAATATTTGCCTATTTCACAAGGGTGCAGGAAGATTCAAGAGCACTATCAGACTACAGATCATTCTCATAGAATTAATGTTTTAACTATTTTTTAATGTTAATTTCACTAGTCTGGAGAGTGTTTAGGAGTAAAAACAAAATGCAAATGACTTTAATTTCTTTTTCTAGTTAACATGGAGCAAGAACTGCTTTCTGGTTTGAAATACAAACAACTGAATGTATCTAACCACTTTTTCTTCTGTAACTTCAACAAATACAATGTAGAGAAACGGCTACAAGTTTTCTGCAATCTCATTTTGTGGCCCACAGGAAGAGAATATGCCTCTTCAAGGTTCACAAAATACTCTGGAAATGCAAGCACTTTATGTAACTAAGCACCTATTAATTTTCTTGCTGCATACACCCACACTCCCAATACACAAGAAGTTTCTCCACTGCAGAAAACAGTGCTATAGCACATAACTGAAAGCTTCTGGAAAGAGAATATAAAAGAAAATTGCTTAGATACACTAAATAATCAATAATGTTAACTTCATACTGGAAGATTTATGCTATATGCTTTCCCACTCCATTTTAGTAGACAAAATTGTCAAAAACAAAACAAAAAACCCACCACTTGTCACTGTCCTGCAGCATGTTGCTCTTCATTTTAGAAGTACAGGGAATGCTACTCAGTGCCATCACCACTTTGGAAAAAAGAAAGTCTTTGGAAAAAAGATAATTCAGGGTTATCAAGAGATCTGTGACTATTATCCAAATTGCTCATCAGCAAACCCCAGCAGTCTCAGCACACCCAGGAAGTAGAACATTATCAGCTCCAAGTTGACAATAAGAAAACGGGTGCTTTGCACTTGGCTAAGAGCTGTAGAACCAACAGCAATGCCAAGCACAGGCAGTGGAAATTGTGATTCCCACTGCAAAATATACTTCTACAGAAGTAACACATTCAGGTTTGCAACGATAAAATGTAGTCAAGATGTTTGAGAGGTGAAGCTCTGATAGTAGCTATGTATTTTTCCAGCAGAGCTCCAGGAGCCAGAACAGCAAACACATCAGCCAGACAGGTTCTGTGACGTTCTGTATTTATACTAACACAGACCATCTTAACACCAGGTCCTTCTTCACTCCAGCCACCAGCGGTGCATGACATTAGCATTAAATTCCCTCACTACACCTGTTTTTACCTGCAACACACTCTTCCAAGAGCTCAAGATACTTGCAGACCTCTTTTGTTGGTTTGGGGTTTTTTTGGCACAGACTCCTCCAGTTTGAACTGCCACTATCCACTACAAAAGAGTCAAAGGTCAGTCTTGCAGACTTGTTTGCTTTACACTCTTCTGTACTGAGGCAGAGTAGTAAATGACCAAGTGTTTCTAACAATTCACCTGTTTGGCATCACAACTTCTGTGGATGCTTTATGACAGTTAAGCTGCACATCAACCCTGCAGGTACTTCTAAGGAACAACTTTGAAAATTTTCTAGCTAAGTGGAGGAACACCAACTCATGGCAAAGTTTGGCATTTTCTCTGCACCTCCATCCTGATATCGCCTGATGTTTTTCCTTGCTTCAAATAGGAAAAGATTGCTCAGGAATTGTGTCCTTGGTGCAAAATTGTGCCCTTATTTCCTTATCTTTCAATGAAGGAAAAAGGATATTCACTTCTGGAAGCAGTTGGCACATCCAGTCATAAACTTACAGTCACTTGACAAGAGGATACACGAAAGTGCTCTGATGAGAAAACTACTTGAAAGAGAAACAAGCTGCCATAAAAAAAGCATCCTAGAGACATCAAGGAACAACCACGTACTAGCAAACTTGCATTTTACAATCAGACATCCCCCACATGGCTGTTAACAGCCCAGACACATTAACTAGGAGCACCTGGGCAATAGCCAAAATAAAACACATCCAGATCTGTACCTACTAAGAGCTATCTTTTAGATCCTTCTCACTCCTAGAGGGCAGCTAAGTATCTGTGTGGCATTTGGGAACTCAAGAGTACTTCTGGCTTCTAAAAAGCAGGCTTTCTGACACACAGAACTACACCCCTCTCTAGTCAGTCTATCCAAGCTAGCTTAGCACATTCTTCAAAGCTGCCTACAGTTAGGTTTCTTGTTAGAAGAGAAATAATATTACTTGAAACCCAAACTCCCTATGATTGTGCCCCAGGGACAATACTTGTAGAATGATGGAGGTCAGCAGCACCACTGCAAATGCTTCCTGTAGTTTCAGGGTAGCATAGGAGAAAACGGATGGGTGAAATTCTACAGCAGCTGCCAAAGCAGCGAAGGGAGAGAAATGAGGTACGTATCTCCTCTCCACACCCCTCCCCCAAAAGCCTTCTAACTCTTTATAAACAATTCTGCGAACCGTTTAGATGTTTTCCTCTCCACCGGGCGCACTTGTAAAATAAAGAACCCCCCGCACAAGACGAAGAAACAGCAGATACCAGTTGATAGAGCAACCACAAAGCTAAAGTTTTTATGGCGAGACTTCGTGGGACTAGCTCCCGGCTCGCTAAGAGCGCAGCGAAACCCTCCCCTCGTCACTATTTTTGGTACCGCTCCTGCTGTGGCCCCGCTGTGCCAGGGCGCTGCGGGAGGACTCCCAGTCCCCGCCGAGGCGAGGCAGGTAGCCCGGGGCGCCACCGCGGAGCCGGGCTGTACCTTTAAGGGGCCCGTCGCGGCGGGTGTGCGGCTGCATTCCTGCTCCGGAGCGGCGGCTGTCCCGACACGCCGGGCACGGCAGCCTGCGAGGCAACCTGCGCACCCGCCCCGGCCCGGCCTGCCGCTCGCACCGCGGGAACAAAGCCCGCGCCCGCCGCCGCCAAACTTCCGCGGGGGGCAGCGGCCGCGTGGGCGCTGCGGGCTCTCCGCTGCGGAAAGCCCGCTGGCCAGGGCAGCGCCTCTCCGCGACCCGCGCTCCGGCCTGCCGGGGCACTCCGCCGGCTCCAGCCCGTCGCGCCGGGGCACGGCGAAGGCGAGAGCCTCGCGTCCGAGCGCGGGACGGGGCGCGGACAAAGCGCGGCGGCGGGGCGGCGCAGGACAGGGCTCCCCGCCCGGCGGGCGCGGGCAGGTGAGCGGCGCGGCCGGGCAGGGCTCTCCGCCGGGGCACGGATCGCCGCCGCCGAGCCCGGGACGGCATCTGGGCCCCCCGCGCTGCCGCGGGGCAGAGGGTGCCGCGGCAGCCGCTTACCTCTGGAGCGGAGCAGCGCTCCCAGCAGCACCAGCAGGAGCTGCGGAGGCGCGGGCAGGAGGCAACCCCCGCCACGCCGCCTCATGGTGGCAGCGCCCCGGCCCCGCGCCCGGGCCGCCCGCAGCGACGTCGCGGGCTCCTCCTGCGCGGAGCACCCCAGCACGATCGCCGCTCGCTCCGTCCGCAGCCGCGGCAACTCCGGGGCTGGGGGCTCCCTCCCCGCTCCGCCCGCCCAGGCCCGGCCCCGAAGGAGGAGCCCCGCCGGGGCAGCCCCCGCCCCGCTCCCCCCAGCGCCGAGGCACTTCGCAAACTTTCGGCGCGGCAGAGGCGGTCTCGCGGCCGAGGTTCCGCGGCGAGGCACGCACCTCCCTTCGCCACCCCCTGGGGCCGCCCAGAGAGAGACCCCTGGGCTCGCCCAGAGCCCCCGGACCCCCTTAGCCCTTGCCCCGGGTGTGGCTCCCTCACCGCGGGCGGGGAAGCCCTTCCTAAAGCTGCCCCGGTGTTCGGGGCCGTCGGTGTCGGCTCTCCCTCTCCCAACTCCCGCAGCATCGCCAAGGAACATTGCTCCGGGCTCTCGGCTGCGTGCCGCAGGGTTGCCCGGTATCCTCCGGTCTCCGCGCGTTGCCACCGCTTCCCGACTTCTGCCAGCTACCTGTACCCAGGACAAATCGCAGAGACCTTCTCCCCGTCCCGTCCCCGTTTGCCAAACTCCCTTCGAAAGGGAAATATTCGCGAGCCCTTTGCCCAGCATGCATGTTGCTACTTAGGAGAAACATCTAATTTTTCCCTCCGTTCGTGGCAACTAGTCTGCTATTTGGTGTTCTGCTTATAGCCGCGGTGTCCGAAGACAGCTGACTATGTATGAATCTCAGAGACCCTAAAAAAAGATTTAGGGTCGTTTCCTGCAGGAGTAGAAATTAACACTTGGACAATTGGCTTATGTGCCTTCTGTTCTGTGCTGCATTAAAAAGCAGACAGGCTTTTACTGGAAATCACCCTTAGAGCCAGTTTTATGATGCTCTGTGGCATTATTTGACATTTTAATACGTTAGGTTGACAATGCAAGGAGCTGTTGTTAAATAATTAATCTCAGTTGATTTCAAAGTATTAACTTTGACAGAAAGCTGAGTCAGATAGTCCAAACCCCAGACCACAGGGGAAGATGAGAATTTTGTCAAATTTACACCAAAGGGCCAGTGATAGAAATTATCTTATTTAAAGCCTTCCCATAGATGAATCCAGAGGAAGCTGCAATTAATCCCATCCTTTAAACAATCACAAGAAAACAGCACAGCATGTGATTCAGAGAATCCTGCCACTCCTATTAATTAAGCGTAAAATGGTGAAGACAAGGGGTATTATTAAAATTGTCAACATAAAATTAAAACAGGGACTGAGTCTTGACAAATTGAGCTCAGTGAAAAGAGAAAATAATCCAACACAGCTTCACTGAGGAGAACTCCCAAGAACAGGAACACCACAAGAAACAGTAAGCAGCAAACCATGTATTAATCTACTGTACATGGCCACCAAAATTTTTAAAAAGCAGACTTTTTCTTTATATGCAGAACCACTGGTTCAAGATAGGAGTAGATCCACGTTAGTTTAAGAGTGCAATAGCACGTCGACTATGACATTGAATTTTATGTATTTGGTAGGCAAAGTGTGCAAAGTTGCAGAAGAGTAATGACTAATATAGGTAGTCAAGAGGGACTGGTTGAGGTGGAAAGATTAAAAAACTCTATTATAATATTGACTTGGAATCAGTGACAGACTGAGGCACAGAAAGTATAGGCAATTATTGTAAAGTATAGACTCTGAGATATCAGAGTTTAAGATGGTTGAGGGGGGAGAGTTTGGAATAGTGGGTTAAAGTTAAGAGAGAGAAAACAATGACCTTGCTCTGACTGGGGACTGGCTGACTGTCTAGCACTATATCTCCCCAAAACACAGAGCAACATAACCAAAATTCATTTGAATTTTCTACCAAGGCTAGATCATCAGGTAGTATAACTCAGAGGAGTCCTTCTGACTTCCGGCTCACAGAAGCTTTTAGAAGTTTACATGCTGAAGTACTGAGTGTGATAAAGCACAGACACAGGGCCCAGAACTTCCTGATAATTATATACTTAGGTCATGGAACAGTCTTTCAGCTGTTGAGATGAGTATTTTTCTATGTTTGAAACAAAAGCCTCTTGAAAAATATTGTCCTAAATGCAAATAAATTCACTTGTTAGCTCTTCAGTTCTTCTTTCCCCAGGGAACAATTGTTTTTACCCATTCTGTTAAAGTGTGTTTACCAGTCCTCTGACTCTTGCACTGTATTCTGGCAAATAATTTCCTCTCTAAGCTCAACTCAAACTATATCACTGTCTTATTAGTACTTTTGAAATCCCCTGGTGAAATGTTAGAGAAACATGTAGTACTGTCTTTCACAAAAATCTCCTAAACAGGTTGCAGTTGAACAGACGAAAATTTATATTATAAACCTCTCAGTTACCTACCTGTCGATAAAATACTATGATTGAATATAGCCCTGATTACATGTGGGATCTTTGAGGAATAATTGTAAAATAGATTTATGCAGTGTAAAATGGATATTTATGGTAAAAGTAGAGGAGCTTCTAAATAATGTTGGTAAAAGCCATATGCTTTGGTCTTGCCTCTTTCAGACCAAATAACTTTAAGACTATGTAAATATCAGAATACACTTCAACCCATGCACAAGATAGGTACTTGCTTCTACCCACACCTGTGAGGGAGGAACATCATGAAGTAACCTGCAATAATTTATAGATCACTGATAAGTGATATATAACGCAAGTACTGTAAGACAGATGAGAAAGAAGTAATTAAAATATAATTAACAATTAATTTATATGACAACATGCCCAAGCAAAAAAACTCCACCAGTCATTATAAGTGGAACAGGAAGAAGATTATTATCCTAATAACCATTTTGGGACATAATTCAGACGCACCCCCTCCAAAAAAAAACATTAAAGAAATAAACCAATCCAATGATATAAAGTAAGTGCCATGAAATACTACTGATAGTTTACATAATTTTCAGGGTGATTTTAAATAACAAACCTGTGCCAGGGAAAAGACAACAAAGAACATGGTGTCATTGGAAAAAGAAGAAAGAAAGGGACCAGAACCAGGTAGGATTATTAGAGAAAATACACTTTATCTATTCTGAAACTGCAAAGATCTTAATAAGAGGTTTAAAGAAAGAAAGGGAAAAAAAAATTTTAAATGGCCTAAGTCTTACCTATCAAAGTACTTTTAAAGGATTCAAATGAGCTTTTCCTTGCAAAGATGCTTCTCCACACCTCAGGTTTCCTAGAAGAGAATGACACATTGGGTAGCTTAATTGTTGTGTTCAGAAAGGTTTGAAGCAATCGTGTTTTAAATATTTGAGAGAATTAATTAATTTACTAGAATGAAAAACGCACATGAAAAATGAGCAAAATGCATTTGTGCTAAATCGAGTTTCCTTTTTTAGGTAATGTAAAGCTCACTGCGTGAACAGAAGGTAGCAGACACTGTACACCTTGTATGGCTTTTAGCATCATCTCACAATGATGATAGAACGACATTTTAAATACAGATAGGGGGAGATGTGCAAGCATCTGATAGAAGGAAACCACAGTGGTCATTAGTCTTTATTCATCAAAATGCAAAGGCACCTCAGATCTGTTTCAAGATATGTCCTGAGTTCTGTTTTGTCTACTATTCACTGACATGAATTTTGTCTACTGTTCACTGACAACTTAAATGATGCAATATTTATGCTTGTAAAATCTGTGCTACAACAACTGATAACCTCAAAACAAAGGCAAAGGGCTGCAAACACTAGGAAGGATGAGATCACACACCCCAAATCCTATTGACATATCAGTCAGGTTGTCCAAAAACCAACCAGGAAAGATACTGTAGTGAGAAACATATTATTCTCAGGAAATGGAATGAAAAATGAATAAACTGCACTGAATTTTGGACTAGGTGTGTCATATATGAGACAATTTGATTTCTTAAATTCCCATAGTACTGAAGCCCCGGTTGCATACTGTGTCTAGTCCTGGCTGAACACTTTAGAAACATAAACACAGCTGAAGAGAAACAAGAAAATAATAAGAACAAGAAATGTATAAATTAAACCCTTTGAGAAAAAGCTGAAAGAATTAGGTATGCCCAGTCAAGAAAATAAAAGCTTCAAGCCAGATGCAGCTTCCTGATATACACAAGAGCTAATTACAGAGATGTTGATCAGCCATCTTCTATGGCTCCAGTTGAAAGACATGAAGGAGTCAACTTGATTTGCAACAAAAAATGCTTAAAGATTTTGCTGATCAGCATTCCAGCTAAGGATTTTTCAACACAGGAGTAGACTGTCTAGGGGGGCTGTGGAATCTTTTCCACTGTATTTTTATAAAAACATGATTTGATAAGCATGCTGCTACTAGCCTTGATATGTTTAGTCTTGATGCAGTACAGACTGGACTAGGCGATCTTTCGGAACCCCTACCAAACTTGGGTTCCACAATGGATATATTTCAGGAAATTCCAACTGGAAAGATAATTACAAACTCTGCACTCTGATTGATCAAATTCTGTTTTACTAGTGAGCTCCACTAAATAAACAGAAAAGCCATGAAAGCAGTAAAATGTTCCCAACAGAGCTCTAAGTTCACGATAAAATCACAGGTATCAGACCATGAGATTTTCCAGTGGCCCTTTTCATTTCTGTAGTCATTTTACTGGTACGTTACCCACATCACTTCCCTCTTCTGTATCACCAGTGAACTAAAGAGGTGGTAGCTTGCATTACCAGGTAAGTTAAAAGGCAGATTTTACCCATACATAAAACAGTTGGGTATCCAACTTCACTGATGGACATGTAAAGAAACAATTTAATTTTCCAAAGAGCTGAGGGATTGACAGCTTTTGCATCTGGTTACCTAGTTTGTAAATTATGGTCTTTATAAATTGATGTAAATTTATGGTCTATGTAAATTGATTATTACATCAAATAAAATGTTAGCATTGGTTTATATTTTATGTAGTGACTTTTTCCTTTGTTGCCTTCCCTTAAGTTTTCTAAGTATTGGCACTACTACTGTGTACCCAGAGATGCTCGTAGGTGTCATAAACATTCAAATACTGTCACCATTGTCCTCTACAATGTTTCTCAAGTTACTGCTCATTTAATCTTAATAAAACCATATGCCATCTTCTGCAGTGTTATCACAATCATTTTCATTTACAAAAATAGAAAATTCAGGTTAGCAGGTCAAAGCTTATGTATTACTTAATTTTCTTCACCTTTCATTTAACTGCTGCTTTCTAAGCATTCCAGTTGCACATTTGTTTTGGGAAACTTTATGATCATCTCATGGATCACTATTAATTCTACTTTGCAGTACAGCCCAGCAAAACTAAAGATTACATTAAATGGCTATGTTCAAAAGCTGAGATATAAATAATCTTGCAAAAGGTCCTTTGTAATGTAATGACCAAAGTACAGATTCATCTAACCCCACCCCTTTTCATGTGTGTGTGTGTGTAGCAGGTGGGACAGAAATCAACCCCCAAGGCCCTTCAATCTTCCACTCTAGGAAGGAAAAAAAAAAAAAGGAAACAAAACCATAAGTAAATTGACTCTCATAAATGAAAAAAACCCCCAAAACCAAACAACAGACCAAACCAAACCAAACCAACCCTTTCTTCGTGTTTTGAGATGGTAGGTCTTTTGAAAGCTGGTTCTGCTCCTTCTTTTGCTGGTTCCCTAACATCCTCTATGTAAAAATAATGCAAATAAACACCCTCTTCTATTCCTGATGAGACTCCTCCCTGCAGTGAAATGGCAAATATCCAGGCCTTGCACAATGTCTGCATTGCAAAGGTAGCCTGTGGCCTACCCTTAGGAACTGCACAGATTAATACCTTGACTCTGGCACAGAAAAAAAAGAAAAGAGGAAGAGCTTAAAAGGAAAATGTTCTCTTAAAAGCCAGCAAAAGAAGAATTCAGTTTGAAGACAGAAGCCTAGCCACCTTTATTCCCCAAACACATTCAAATGTATAAGTAGCAAGTTTTGTCTCCTAAATTAATTTTTGATTCCACAGAGAGGCGTTTTCTAAAGAACTGAAGACCTGTGTCTTTCTTTGACGTCCAGCTATTAGTGTAGTTTGCCATCAATAGTCTCTGTACTCAGAGAAGAAGTTTGTGGTAAAAAGCAATCACACAATCAGAAAGAAAAGTGACCTTATATCTCAGCATGTGGAATATCTTTGATGGGCTGATTTCTCCTTTCTTAAAAAACCTAGAATGCATAAATTGGGCCTGTAAAGAAACAAGTAGCCATGGGAATAGATGTGAAAGACATAAACATATCTTTCAGCTCACACACCTTTCTTGTTTGCAGAAGCCACTATGGAGATGTAAAAATGTAGACAGACCGATAAAGAGAGTTTTCTTCTTTGAAGATGATTCACTTCTAATATTTCATTGGCATGATGGGTCTGGCAAGTACTGCCAACACAAACAAGATATAACCCTTGAGTGCTTCTGATAAGATGTCAACCATCTGCTTTCCTATCAGGTGGCTGAATCAGAGACAGCTCTTAACACCTCTCCCTCTCTCATACTAGCTCTTGATAAATGTGAGTGAGGGAACAAATTAATTGCTCCTTACGAGCACTGGGTGAGACCTGAATAAAGGCACAGGTGGGAGCAAGATTCAGACTTGCACACCCCCTCCACATGAGTCACCCACATGTATGCACACACATCCAATCTCCCTCCCAGCCACATATACTTGTGTCCATATCATTGCAAGTTTAGGATTTTAGGAACTTAACACATTAACATGATCTAGCATTCTAAGAGTTAAGGTAATCTGGGTTCATGTGTTGCATTTCCATTTGTGCTTCACTGTAGGTCAGCAGAGTTGTTGGAAACTCTATCAGAGACTTGAGTGAGCAAAACCCAACACTTTTAATGCACAGGGAACACCATGTCAGAGAGACCACAGGTTTCTCTTGTTCTTGTTTTACATAACTTAGAGCACACTGAATATCTTTAATAAATATCAGAAATGGACTCTAGCCACAGAATTTGAGAGAAACTCTGATCCAAATCTAAACTTTACATATTGAAGGAACACCTCTTCCTTCAGAAACAGTGTAAAATTTAACGCTTAAAGATAGAACCTTAAGGATATTTTCTTAATATCTAATGTTATTATCAGATTCAATGCAGAATGGTCAATCTATTTTGCTGTGGTATAAAAACTAGAACAATAAAGTTAACAGATCAAAAGAAAAATTTAAAACCATTCCTCAGATAGAGCCTAATTAGGTCTTAATTTTCTACTATACTCTGAAAAATGTTCCATGCTTCCTCTAGTCTGTTTAGAATTAATTGCCATAATCTTCATTTACTGTTTCAGTCTCCCTTGGCTTATAGTCTCTCTCAGTAAGTGATTTGCTTCTCTTCCTAAGTACTCCAACCACTATATCATCATCCAGTCTCTACCTTCTCTTCTAGTGACTCCATAAAGGTGTTACTCTTGGAAACACCTTATGCATTATGTAGCAGAAAGGAAAAAATATTCATCACTATGTCCTCTTATATTATGGAGTAAATCACCAGGATACTGATGTGCGCTTTTGCTGAAAAAACATTTTGTCTGCAACTCCTGTACAGCGGCAGGGTTCTGCAGTGCTGTCTTCCAAAAGCCCTTTTGTATAGCTAGCAGACAGAATTAAGAATTGTTTTGCAAGAACTCCGCTATTTTAATGAATCTGTGATCTCCTCTTTCTTTCATTGTGTTGGTTTTTTTCCCTTGATTCCAACATTTGCTTTTCCATGCAGATGTTATAAGACAAAATATTTCCAGAGTACTTTGCATGTGATAAAACTCTGTTGTGCACACAGAAAGTTACGTACCTTTCCCATAAGAGCTGGCTACTACTGCCATCAGAATTACACTGTCACTTCATTCCCCGACACAACAGCTCACTCTCACTTAGATTTGCCTGCTCTCTTGCACACAAACAGAGCCATTTATTTATTATAATTTTCTCACACAAACACCTTGCCTAATGGATAACAGAGTCTGGCAGCTTATGTTTGCAAGGAACATTCGATAAATAGAACAAAGAATGAAGATTGTCGGCCTTTTTGGGTTACCCCCCAGGATGAGCTAAGCCTTGGCTGTCAGAAATGCTTCCCATGCCAGAATTTCATAGTGATATTTATTTTTACCAGGCATTTTAGACTTTCTTTTTTGTTTGGCATGAGAGATCCTGCAAACTCTGCCAGAAATGGCTGTTTTTCTTCTCTGCATCGTTAGTGGGGTGGCATTCCAACAGAGAAGGGTCACTCACTTGGTACTTAAGTGTTGCAGTGGGGAAACTGTGCGTGTTGCAGTTTCCCCACTGTAACACTTAAGTACTTTTAAAGATGTTGTCCTTTCCTTCCTGATGAGCTAATGGGAACAAAAACTGGAGGAGAGACTTTCAACAGTTTGCTCTTACAAAAAAGCCAAATTTGCTTGCTAAACACTAAACTCAAAATCAGAATTTGGACAGTGCATTTAATACATGCCAGGAATCTATTATACAACTTACAGCTACCATTGATTTGAAAATGAACACGTGGCCTCCAAGAGCCACAGAATCTGTCATACTACTATTCCCTTTTCTCATAAGCACATCATGCAGAATTCAAAAGTACTCCTATGACTGAAGAGTAGAAGAATATTTCAAGGAGTTTTTTTCCCCCACCAACTTGTATTGAAAATACAAGGATCTTGGAGCTTGTTTAGATCTAAGTCATTAAGTGAACATTAAGTTCATCAATACAGACAGGTCTCAGAATCAGATCACATCTCTCTTTACTTTCTTTCTGTCCACCAGATCAAGAGGAAAAATAAAATCTTAGTAATCCAGATTAAAATGCAGTTAAACTAGTAAATAAAAAAGAAATTATGATGGCATAATGTTCACAGCACAGTTTCCTGTATGCTTATGATATCTTACTAGTTTAAGTGTATTCCTGACTTAAGACTTCCAGGTACAATTACTGGTGTCACAGTTAAGCTTTGTAAAGGTGCAAATGCTGGCTACTTAAGAGAGCTGCTGCTGTTCATGTTCTATCACTAGCTGGAAAACACATAGCTGTTTCCAGAATTCATCTTGTGGCATGAAACAAGAAACTTTGTGAATCTTATTTCTCTAAAGATCTTAAAGAACAGTGTAAGTCCTATCTGCTTGTTTTACCTGAAGAGCTAAACCAGTATTAATAGTGCATTATTTGGGAAAAATAATTAATTTACTTGTGCAAAACCACTGGGCTGTAGGTGAACCACATAAACAGTTCATCCAGTTTGAGAAGGCTCAGATTAGGAGAAACACTAGAAGTACTGGATCTTTTTCTGTAACTGACTCCTGAGGAACTAACAATATAAAAATATGGATTTCATCACATAATTTCATTCTGGTTTTGGCTGACCTTTTTATTTAAGATAATCTTATTTTTAGTGCATGTGTTTAGAGAGTTTGGTCATAATTCATATAAATAATTATCAAATCAAAAATTTAATGAGGGGTTTTTATGGGTTTGCAACTGACTCATAAATAAATCATACAGCTTCAGTGCCATTGATTCTTAAAATTACTTACATAATAGAATCATAATTTCACTTACAAGATTTCCAATAATTTACATAAATAATAGCATGTGAAGCTCTTATTCACCATTTCTTCAGATCTCTCCTCAAAACCTACCTCTGCTATGGTGCCCAAAATAATAGATTATCAATAAAGATTGACAGTTGCTTAAGTCAATGCTTTTCTCCTCACAGTATAATTTGGTTTTCATGTGTCTTTTTGTTATCACACCTGCAATTTTATTAATTATTATGTACAAGGAAAAGCTCATCTGGAAAATATGTGGGAAGCCTTGAAGAATACAAAGCACTATCAAACTTTAAAAAGCTGAGCTCTGCACAAGACAGGCTCTTAGCTAACTGTTTGAAAGTAGAATAAAGCTTTGGATGCTCAAAGGATGAACAAGAAAGGCTAGAGACATTTTCTTAGTGTTTCTGTGAAACTGTCTTACATTGATTTCATAGTCAGATGGAAGAATACTGACGGCAGCCCACAGCTTAGTTCTTTGTACATTGGAGGTGTGACACATAAAAGCAACAGCATTTCCAACAGTCACTTGAAGAAAAAAAAGTTTGTTTCCTCTAATACATGTAACAGGTTGTATTGTAACTACTTCAGTAATAGTTGTCAAAATTCTAAGCAAATGAAACATTTCATTCTAAGAAAGTAATAGAAGCCAGACAAAGTGACTCAGTCTATATAAAACTAGGCATTTCCTCTAGAATTTTCTTGATATCTAGTCCTGTTTATTATTCTATATAATACTCTCTCTGAAAGAGGAGCTGTTTTTCAGGAGAACTTTGTCTAATAAAAGGAAAATATTTCAGTTCAACGTCGATAGTATAATTTAGGAAGATGAACATAAAATCAGCAGAGAATAAGCTAAGCAATTAACATAGTGGGGGCAAAATATGTGGTTCTGGAGAAAAACAGAAATCTGATTTTAGCAAAACTTACACAGAAAAGAGTTTTTCAGTCGATGCATCTTAACATAATAAAGACATTTTACGTCATGACATAATTTAAATTACACCACTATTTTCAAACTTGTGGTCACATGGACTCTTATATAACTCAGTTAGCTCAGTTTACGAAATGTATGGTTTGTGAAATTCTACTTAAACCACACTTCGAAGTGAATTAAACTAAATCAACCCAAGGTCACATTAACTCTGAAAGAGGGTGTGCACAAAATGTACTAATGTAATCCAACTGATCTTCCTTGAAAGACTGATCTGGATACCCAAATGTCCCTGGTAAACAAAATGCAGCCATTTTATTTAAGAGATTTAAGTACCACCATGGTTCCCAGGGTAGATGGTAAAAGTGTACTCCATAGGCTTGCTCTAAGTGAGATCTGTACCTCTGATAGTCTACCAAGGGGCTGTGACAAGGAAAAATAAATCTTTTCACCATCATTATTCCAGCTGGGTTCAAAAGAACATTAAGCCCTTGTTAGATGTGCCCCTCTGGGGGCAGCTATGAAACTTGCAGATGGTGTCCAGTGGCCCAGAAAATCCTTCTCAAATTATTAAAATGCACTAGTCTAGGGTTCTAAAATCAAGTTGGTAAAACAAACTTAACACCTATGGCCAGGCTGGCAGCATTTCTCCCTTTTCAGGTCATGAGAGTGAGGGAACAGGTGAGTGCTGCTGATCTGTTATGTCACCAAATCCTCACTCTGGCAAGCCCAGAGAGAAATAATAGTAGACAGGGAAGTCTGTAAATGGCTCCAGAAATGACATCTTGTTTTTATACAATTTTCTTTAAGTCCTTAACAGCCAGGCACCACCACTAATGAAACTTACTGTTATTAAAACTGCAAATGGGATCAGTGTCCAAAAGGTTTCCCTTAGCCGGTCTGAAGGAAATAACAAAGTCTAACCCATAGAGACCAAAGTGAAAAAAGAAAAAAAAAGCCAAACCAAACCAACAACAACAACAGCAACAAAACCCAAAAACCAACAAACAAACAAAAACCACAAAAAACCCACCACCAACAAAAAACCAACAACTAAAAAACCCAAAAACAACAAAAAAACCAAGCCCAAACCCACAAGCAAACAAAACAAACAACACACACACTCACACAAAAACAAAATCAAAAAACCCAAAAGGAAAAACCAGAGAGATGCCGGAATGTAGTATTCAAAACTGGACTTTAAGGGCCTCTTGTAAATCAGTGCTCCAGATGCTGATCAAGGCTAAGTTCTGGTTTATGGACATGGTTTAAACAACAAAAAGGAACCAGTGCACAACCTGTGGAAGGCTCCTACCAGCTTAGCTGACCAGCATTATGGAAGAGGTTTTTAAACACCAGTGACACTGTTTATGTGTGTAAAAACATAATCCTGTGCTTTCTCATTCTGCTTGAATATATCCACTTCCTTTCTAAATTCTGCTGAATTTCTGGCCTCAAAAATATTTGTATCAATGTATTCCATGATCTAATTGTATCTATTACTAAAAAATATCCCGTATTTAAATTTATAGCCTATAACAAAATGCACAAAGTGCAAAACTGAACAAACTGGAGTTTTGAATGAGTTTCATTGTAGCACAAATAATTTTGGATAACATCATTTCATATGTTATGCTTATCCTCTTTAAGGCAATCTTACATTTTTTCAATCATTCTTCACGCTGGAGTGTCTCACTGTCTGCTCCCTAAACTATTCTTTCTGCTCATCTTTGAAATATTTATATCTAAGCCATATGCTTTTAAAGACAGAACAAAAGACAGAGGAGTGGTCCAGCCAATCTTATGTGGGATATTAATAGTTAAGTTATAACATCCTGTTTGCCCTTTTTAAATGTGGCTGTCCTTTAAATATATATTAAAGTTGAGTTGCCAATGCCTCAGCATTTTCTCCTAGTGAAATAAAGGCAGATCATATGCATGTACAAATGGTTAATTTAATTTCTGTTCTTTTGCATTTGTCATTAAAAACATAGACAACACTTGTAGTTGACTCCCAGAATTACATCCTGGGCTGGCATTTTTCTAATGGTGATGAAAGAAACTGCAAAGTAATTTGGGAATTTTAGCCACATCAGCTTCTGGGAAAGAGGAGCCCAGCAGGCTTGCTTCCAGCCACATGAAGAGCTCTGCCTCTCCTACATCCCTGGTCCAATGGCCATTCCCAGACAAGTTCCCAGCCAAGAACAGAAAGAGCCCTGTGACTCAGGACTTTTCTGCTCATTTCTACTTGAATCTACAGAAGGGACAATTCCTGATGCTCCCCATACCTCCCTCTCCTAAGCACAAGGGATGCAAAAATTCCATCTGTGGAATGGTATGGATAGAAGGACACAACTTTAAAGTATCTTCTTAGTCACACTTTCAGTCCTTGCTCTCTGAGACAAGGCTGCTACACAGGCTATTCATTAACTTCATTAACTCAGGGAAGTGGTCGCATACCAAGCCTGGTGGAGTTCAAGAAGCATCTGAACAACGCTCTCAGGCACATGGTGTGATTCTTGGGTGTCCTGCACAGGGCCAGGAGCTGGACTCGATGATTCTGATGGGTCCCTTCCAACTCAGCATATTCTATGATTTTAACTTATTAAAATTCATCTTCAAATTTAGGCCTTTCTCCCACAGCTGAAGTCCTAAATAGCCCCTAGCAGTAGATACCTTCTGGTTTCCAACTTAAGTCTAATCAGAATGACTTTACCAGTGCCTTTCCTCTTGCTATTTCGGCTCTTTAGCCCGACTCGCTCTTGGCCCTCTGAGGTGTCCCTCGGCCCTGGAGCAGCTGCCAGGGCATCGCTCACCGCGCCCTCCTCACAGCCCTTTCCTCACGGCCCTGCCAGCAGGCTCTTGGCAGAGACCCTTCCCCCAGGCTCCCTCCGCGCTCCCAGCCTTGTCCCAGCTCCTGAGGGGCGGGCGGCGGGGCTGCTGGGCGGCGGGGGCGGCTTTGGGCGCGGAACTGTGGCGGCGTGGGGCGTGTTCCCAGCCGGGGCGCGCGGCCGAGCAGCGCCGGGAGCGTCGGGCGCCTTGGAAACGGGCGGAAGCCGGGAAGGAGCGGCAGGAGGAGGATGCTGAGCCCCGAGCGGCTCTCGCTGCCCGGGCCCGAGTACCTGGGTGAGGAGCGGCGCGGCGGGGCGGGGAAGCTTCCTGAGGATTCTCTCCCCCTGGTGTGCTGCGGCCCGGCATGGGGAGGGCTCGGCGGGGCCGGGGTGGCTGCGGCCCGGCCCGTCCTTCCCGGGGATTGCGGCGAGCGGCCCCAGGCTGGGCCGGGCTCAGGGGGGGTCGCAGTGGCTTCCTGTCCGCCTTGGCTGGGCAGCGGGCAGCTCCGGGCGGTAACAGCGGGGCTGTAGGACGCGGAGGTGGGAGGGCTGCAGAGCCCTCCCGGGCGCAGGGAGCATCCCTCCGGTGCCCAGAGATGTGGTCTCCGCGAGCAGCCGGCGGGAGCTGAGCTGCCGTCTCCTCCACTGTCCCCCTTGGCGATGCGAGTAGCAGCAAGCGGCGTCCAGCCTTTCTGTGATAGACTTCACCCATTACCAACCTGTTTTGCTCACAGATCTACGTGAGCATCCTTATTTTATGCTCGTTTCCCAACATATGGAAGGGGTGCTGCTCTTGTGTTGGGAGATGGTTCGAATGGTAGCTTTTGTTCTGAAACAAGGTAGCATTGGTAATATTTCCTACATAAAATGAAAATCTTTTAACCTGTGAAGCAGCTACTTCTTTGAAGACTACATCCTTTTAAGCTTGCTGTAAAGGCTTGATGTTCCAGGAAACTAAGGAGCAAAGTGATTTGGAGTTGATGTGTCAAATAAAAATAATTAGGATGGAATAAAGTCAATATGACTTCATTTAATTGCTCAAGAGGAGATGAATTACAAGTAGTAAGCATTTGGATTGTGTTCAAGAGAGTATTTGTGAAGTAAAACTCTTCAGCCATTATTTCCTAGGCCCAAGACCCTGTTCAGTAATAACTTCGGTTATAAAGATAGACATGATTTTCTGTGGTTTTCTTGTACAAGGGAAGGTCAGAAATGGAATGGATTGGTTTGTGCTACTTGTTCCATCATGATTTTGCCATTTCTATAAGTCAAAATGGAACAAGAGTATAGAAACACTGCTGTAAATTAAAACCTGTCTTGCAGGGGGTACTAGACTAAAAGAGTTTTGTTTAACCATTTAACCATTTAAAGGAGTGATCTAAGCCATCTTAAGGTAGAATCTCTTTGTGCTGCTGCTGCTAGAGTGCTGTTGGGTGCTTTGTGCATACCTGCGTAACTGCAGTGCTATTCTGTGTCAAGGAAACTCAAGGCAGAAATAGGTTTGTTTTCTGCTCTATTCAGGGTGATTCTCATGGGACTCGCTTTGCTGAAGTTCTTATTGCTGATTTCAGTTGTGGAGCTTTGGGTGTTTGAGAACAGTATCACAGTGCCATGTAGACACACTAGACACACCCTTTGGGTTTGTGCTATTCTGTCACATCACCTCAGCATTTTCAACCTACATGCTAATAGAGAAGTTCATAACTTTTCTAGGGTTGCTCTAGGTTGAAACCTGCAAAATTTCTTTTCCTTAATGATCCAACTTGGTTTTAGGTTCTTGTAATTGTTTTTAATGAAATAGGCACTTTTAATTGTGTGAAACTTGTTGGTAAGGATTGAGTCACTCAAAAAAATCTAGGAAGCAGACTAAAAATATTTAAAGTGTAAGAATAAACCAGTTTTCTGTTGCACATCTGAAGGTAAGACAAGATTTCTTAGATGTACAAGATTGTTAGATGCAAGCAGCTTTACTAGCCACTTAAGTGAGCCTCCTTTTATCTCTGTTCCACATGCTGATTTGGAATTGCCTTTTCATTTTGTACAACTTTCTAAATTATTCTGACACTGGGGTCAGAAAAAACACGTGTGACTCTGTTAGGTTGAGGAATAACTTGCACAAGAGTCTGTTCTGTTCATCACTTAGTGTGACCTTCCCTTTAGATTGCAGTATCTGTTGTCTCTTAGAGGGGGGAAGCATATTCTTATTAGCTGTAAATTTTACCAAAACCAATCTTTCTGTCTTCGTGAGACTTTGTAACTTACCAAACTGCTCATAGATCCTAAGAAATTTAGTGTGTATTAGCAGTAGGAAAGTGGTTAAAAACCAAACCGAGACAAAACAGCCCCCAACTCCCCCTCCTCCCACCCCAAATAAACACACATCCCCACAGGTTTTTCTAAGTTGCTTTTCCATTTTCTACATTGGCATTCTGAAATCACCATTATTCGGATTTGTTCTATTGTGCACCTCAAAGTCTTGCAAATACAGTTGTCTGAACTGGGGTTGTAAGGAGCTGTGATAAATTTCACTTCCTATAATTTCATTCTGAAATTGTGTTGCTCTAGGTTGCCACGTAAGGTATTCTCTGAGTCTCACAGATCAGATGACCCTGCCTTTTCTGAGCTGGAATGGGTAACTGCCGCAAACTCTTTTTTCCCTCTTTTCCCTCTTTTTCCCAGGCCAACACATAAATTGAGCAGCCAAAATAACATAATGTGCTACTTGCTGTGTTATTCACCCCCCCCCTTTTTTTTTCCCCTCTATTTGAGATAATTCTTCCAAATCCAGTTATAATGCTAAGAGGGAAATAAAAGCAGTTGTGAGTTAAAATAGAAATGAACAGGGAGAGAATTAAGCATTCACTTAAGATGAAAAATAATTGCAAAGCTTTGGTATACCAAAATTCCTGGAAAATAAAAATCAGGGCAACATGTCTCATGCCACAATGAGACAGTAAGTAGAAGAGAAGAGATGACCATTACTTAGTGAATAGGAGTGGAGATGCGGTCTGGAGAGTTGGCAGAAAGGCTACAGTAAAGATGATGCTGTTACAAGCAGGACATTATAAATAGCATTTTCACTGAATAAACAACGTTTATTGTTTGGGTATAGTGATGATAATGTGTTTCTCATTTGATGGATGAGACTGGAACTACAGTAGGCAAAATGAAGCATATTTGAGACACTTTTTCACGCCTTCCTCATTATGGTTTAATAACTGGTGATTGCTCAGTTATTTATAGCAGGCAGTGGAGCACTTAGTGTATTGTTCTGCTCATGCAGCTGTCTCTGAAGCTTCATATTGTATTACTTCCCTGCTCCCCTTTCCTGTTATGGAGAAAAAGCAGTAGAGTACTGCAAATCTCCAAACTTCTCTTTTTCTTTGTATTTTCCTGCCTTCTACTACCCAACTCCAGGATGTTGTTTCTTGTCCTTCTTTGCCAATATAAGGCATGTTAGAACGCAAATACTCTGCTGGGGAAATGCCTTATCAGTAAAGCGTGGGCCTCTTAGTGCCAGAAACACGGTTATGTTTCCTCATTTCTCTCATAAAAGGTCTTGGGCTTAATGATGAGAAAGAATATACACGCTTTTACAAAACTGAGAAGCTCCCAACAGAGAACTTCAGTTGTGTAGAGAGACTGCTGATGCCTGAGGCTTACTCTTCTTCTGAACAATCTTAAGAAATATTGATCTGGAAAGTACAATTGTTTCCTTTAACAGCACAATCACTGCATAGGCTACATTGTTATCCAGGCATCTCAGCTGACACAGATTCTCCTCTTAGTATAGATATTTGGTGAACTTCTGTGAAGCACTGTGGCTGAAAGAGCTCATGGTCTAGAAAAAAAGAAGAGAATGCCTTTTTTGAAATTTTATTTCGTGCTCTGTTGTACAGATAGGAGAACTGTAGTGTAGAAGATGAATATAATACGTAAGAGTTTGCTTCTAGAAATGCTAATTTGAATCTTCTTAGACTCAGTCTAGTGCTTTGTCCAAAAGATGGAGGTTTCACTGCCAAGCTGCTGTTGTACAACAAGACTTCCACCTTAGCTTGAAAGGCACAGGTGAAATCTGATCCTGAATTAGGTCAAGTTCCAGAACTGGAGAATACAGTTCTTCTGCCTATGTCCCTCTGAGTACGAATAGGTAGGGAAACATTAGGTTACTTAATGCCTTTTAACAAACTGGAGTGACAATTATTTCTACAATGTTAATTATTACACTGCATAATTTTAGATTTAAACAAAAACTTCCAAAAACCCCAAACAAACAAAAAAAGAAAAGATAGCTCAACGATTTGCTTTGGTGACGGGGTGGTTTGTAACAGCTGTATGACACCTTGCAGGAGGCAGTCTGCTGGAAGGACTTGCACAATTAAGTCAGTCTGTGTGCACTAATATGCTCATTGTTTGAAACAAATTCTTAGCTGTGGTCAAGATTAAATTATAAACGGAAACGTTTCTTAAATTTTTTGTTGAAAGTGGTTTTGAAACTGTGAACATATGAAATACGCTATAGTTACGCTGTGTGACCCCTTGGCTTGTACTCCTGAGTAACAGCACATGTCTCACATTGTGTGATACCTCCGATATGACAAGGTCTACTTGTACTTATATGTTCTGTCCTTCAAAAAAACATTTTGCTTTTGAGCGTTAATAGGAAATTACACTGTGAAGCTGTGCAAAGCTGGAAGGAACTATAACTGTACAGAGATGTAGCATTTAGGTTAATTGTTTTGTTCACTTACTTCTCTTTCCCAGGCCATTTCTTAGCAACATCTGAAGAGATTAAGCCCGTAATGATACCTGAAAAGATTAAAAAGAGCATCCTGAAAAAACATTAATGCTGGAAAAATTTCCAGAGTTGATGTGATTTTGTTCTTGCAGTTTGTATCCTTACGACTTCTCTTTTGTGTCATTATTGTTTTGGTAATGTTTGCATGAAATTGATTTTATATTACTATAAATGTATCTTTCCAATGTGTGTAATATGGTAGTGTCCTTAGTTAAGCTCCAATTTAGAACAAATACTGAAAGAGTATTTAGCTATTACCTTATGCTCTCAGAGTATATGTTCTCATAGATTAAAAAATGCCAGAAATATTCCAGATACATTAAAGCTTGTTATGCTCTTGAGCTTCTGATAACTGAAATTAACCATAATGTTAATTGCATCAAGTAGTGTGTATTTTCATCACTTCAGCTGAGGAGGAGGCAAATAAGTAAGAAAAACTGGTCTTATTATCCAGGAATTCCCACTCCTGTTTTTTCAGCATATTCAGTTATGCCAGGAATGACCCCAACTTAAAAACAACAACAGAAAAAAAGCCCTCTTGTGTGCATACAGAACAAATTGCTTTGGTAGACAGCTCTTGTTTAAGAAGTCATGTCTCCTGAATAGTTAAGCTATAATATAACCAGATTATTTGATAGTAATTTTTTAAGTAAAGACTTCTGTAAGTAAGCTGCGGGTCTGTTCTGCTGCTTCTTCAGACTATGTGATACATTTTTTACTATCTGATACCAATTTATTCCAATCATACTCTTTCTTCAGGTCATTTGGTACACTTTGTTTTTAAGTTGCAGCATCTGCTTTGATTTTTATTGCATCTTCTGGTCATCACATATTTGCTATTTCAAGTATGACAGGTATTCACTTCTCAGTAGATGTGCTGGTATACTAATCTTCAGGTTTCTCTGCCTCTGGAAGACTCAGTCTTGTTGGAAAAGGAAGCTTGTCACTGTAGCATTAGGCAGTTGTATCTAAGATGTAAAACTGGGAAGCTATTGAGCAAAACCAGTATGGCTAACGTGATTGGGTTGCCAATAAGTCCTGAAGTAAGTATTACCTAATTGATGCAAACAGTACTGTGGCACTTCCAAGATCTTAATCCTCTCCATTCTACTTGGATAATAAAACCATTACATATACACAGTATCATGACTTAAAGGTGACATCTATTTCCTTCCTTCCTCCTGAATTTCTGGCTCTAAGAATTTCGGTGCATATATTCTGTTTCGTGCAGTGATATTATTTGCATTAAATTTTCTTTCAAGACTTTCCAAATATCCATGCTTGTTCTTACAACATTTGTAATCAAACCTACAAAGTAGTGGATTGTTCTCATCCAAAGATTGAAACAAGTAACTTGGTGGCTTATAAAAAGACTATTTTTACCATTTTAAATACATATGCAAAATTATTTGGTGTGGTTATGACTAAATGGAATTAGTTGTGATTGTCTAATCCATTGTAGAGAAATCCATCGAGATTGTGGATTGACTGTGGTTGTAATCCTCATTATGCCTTGTACTTGTAAGCTGAAGATTTTTATGACTTGGTCTGGCCATGCTTGAATTAAACAGCCACTGCTCAGCCCTGAATTTGGTTCTGAGCCAAAATTGCATTCATTCCAAAATTCATTTTAAACACTGGGCATGTGAGTGCTGGTGGGGTGTGAGCATGTGAGTATCAGAGGCTGTTCTCTTAAGTGCTGCAGGAGGCAGCTTTGGAGGAGCTGTACATGTTGCTACTGATTGGACAGGGGCTCCAAGTGTAGCATCATTGCTAGTGGTTTAGTGATAAGAATGAAGAGACTGTGCGCAAAGGTATTTACTTAACATCAGGTTATGAGCTGCCTGAAAAATCCTCTTAGTCTGTCAGATTCCTTTGTGAAAGCTCACTGTTAGTTTTAAAATCTGACAGCAAAGAGTGTGGCACCTACCAAATGAGTGTGGCAGGCACGCTGGCTTCCTATTTGGGATAGTTGCCTGGGATTTCAGAGTCGAGTTTACAGAACATGGGTTGCATTGGAAAGTTCTGTACGAGTTGGGAACTTCTGTTACAATAAGCCTGAAACAAACAGATGCTGAGGATGATGTCCTGATGTAACACCTCCTGTATGGAAACTGCACTATACTGGAGTTCTGTCAGGAAGAAAATTATAGTAGAGACAGCAAGCTGTAATAGCACAGTGGCATGAATATTTGGGCTTTACATTCTGATTTGGACTTGCTGCCTTACTATTGCAAGGTGGGCCTCAAAAATATGAGTAACATGTATACCAGTACATCATTATCCCTGAATTTTCAAAAACTATTAAAATGTATGAATCATCTCATTTATTTTGCCTAGAACCCCACAGATTTTTGATTATGCTTGCATAAACAGTTAATGTTCCGGTATGGTTCCAGTGTTTGTTATGGAAAGTACCATTTGTATAAATTAAGGAACTACTCTTTTGCTCTAACCAGACTCCTGGCACTTTATTTTGCCTCTCTGGCCTGCTAAAACCTGCCTGCAAATTAGATTTTGTTCTATGACTTTTCTGTATAGTATAACGTTAGCTGGGTTATAAAACATATTACTTGCATTGTTCCATGGAACTGGGCAGTCAGTGAACAGGAAGCCAGAGCTGGAATTTGTTTTGGCAGTGTGAACTGCGCTACCTGGAAAAGAGCACAGCAGCCAAAGGGACAGAGAGGGGGACTTCTCAAGGAGATTTCAAGTGCTATTTTCTTTTAGCTTCTCTGCTCACAGATTTCCTTCCTTCCCCACACCTCTACCCACTCTTCTGGGAAATAGGGAGAGATGCTCTTTGCCAGGATCCTTAGGCTGTGCCACAAAAAGCTTAACAGAAATACCCTTTTACAAGCAATTGTATTCAATAGTGACCCATATATTTTTGTGTACATTTTGAAATGTCATACAAATGTCTAAAATTCTATGTTGAAAGTTAATTTATTTTCCAGGAGCAGATTCAAAGGTATTTATTATAGAGTCAGCCACATTGTGCTGTGTACCACTGTGGGATCATGCCTGTCTATTCACAAAGGCTTTTAGGGGAGGTTTATAACTCGAAAAAAGGCAAAATAATGCAATGTTGTTCATTGATAGGGACTATTCCATGAAAGGCGTGTATACTTCCCCACAAAGTTTTGAGAATGGTTTTGCAGTTGAGCAGTTTATTGCAGGCTGAGGTGAGTGGAAGCCTGTCTGCTAGTACCATTTCCTAGCTTAATCTGCTGCTGCTGACACCTCAAGAGGGGCCTGGGGAGACGATTGCTGAGTGTAAGATGGTCTGCTTCAGGAGGAGGGAGGAAGGATGGGCTGAAGTAAAGCTACCCAGTTGTTGCTATCTTGAGCCTATGACTGAGCTGCACAGACTCATTCTTCCCTCAGGGGACACAGGTGCGCAGAGCTATTTTTCTTTAATCACTCACATAAATTAAATTTATTCCTTTGCATTAAAATAATTAAATAAAGCTACGCCCTATATCTTTTAGTGCCAGATAATATCTTTAAACCTTTGGCTCACCATTTTGCTATCAGCTGCAAGGTATTTTCCAGGGTGTGCTTAACCAATTTTACCATTGTCCTGAAAAGTGTTCTAGGCAGAGAAATCCCCTGATAGCAATCAATATTCATGCATACTTTTAATCACTGTATCCACTGGGAATAATCATTTCCGGGCCTCTCTTGAAGTCCACCTGCCCCACACTAAGATGAAAGGGCCTCCCATGCTGTGTATCAAGTGGTACAGGCTTGATGCTTACCAGAATATTAAACACAAATTAAAATGGTTTGAAGAATATTGATGTGGGTCTGAGGTTGGCCAGTTGCTGGTGAGGGGGTGATTCTGCCAAGTCTGGAGCAGATTGGCAAGGAGCAAGAACAGCCCTTGCCTTTCCTATATTCCCTAAGGGTTTTCTCCTGCTCTTTTTAGGACACGACACTACTTGCAAAGGTGCAGTAGGATACGTGTTTAGGATGGAGGTGTGTGCTTTGGGAACAAGGTTTGTGTGCTTTCCAGGTTAGGAATGATTTTCCTGGGTTCGTTGTAACTTGTCTTCTGATTGTTGAACTGTAGATTTGGAAAGTCTACTGCTTGATAGCTGGCACATCACCTCAGACTCGGCTCTTTGTTGCTCCACCTTGGTTTCTAGCCAAAAACATCAAAGGGGCTCAGTGGTAAATCTGTGCTGCTTCCTCCCTGGCAAATGCTTGTTTGGTACAGCCTGCCCCCTGTAGAAGCAGCAGAACAGTTTGTGTTGCACCAAACTGTATTTACTCAGGGGTCTTATAAGTGAGCGTCATTCTGTCGTGGGGTACTGGCAGATCCCCCATTTCTGAAATTCTGCTGTGTTTGGCCTCGGTAGTTATTTGAGACTGGCTGTTGAGCAATATAAATCTCTCTTGGCTTTGAGACCTGTTCTCCACCTGCCACAGTCACTGATGCTTGTTTGGAAACAGATGTACTTTTATTTGCACCTTCAGGAAGAAACCTTTACAGTGATGCCATGATGACTTTTTGCCTTTTCTTTTATACCCCTTTTATACACCTTTTAATAGCTTTTGTATTCTTAGTGTTTTTTAGCCTACATTCTTAGACTTATTTGTCAAGCTAGGAGACTAAACATCTTAAAAGCCTTGTAGTTAGGGATCAGAAAGCCCCAGACACCAAGGTCCTCTTCAGAACACATTTTGTAAACTAAGATAGAACCATCCAGGGGGGGAAGGTTCCTTGGGGAGGGGGGATCACTCAAGCCTCTCATTGGGGAATTTTTGATAGATATGCTAATTAGTAAGACCTATAATGTTATACCCAATCTATTGATAGCGTGTGTGCATTGCGGTATGCATTTCGGTGCATTCCACTTGGACATGTATGTGCTCCTAAGGATCCTTAAAATAAATACTGAGGTAAAATCCCTTTTTCCCTTCTAACCGTGTTTGAGTCTTGATTTTAAGACCAGGAAAAGGCATCAACAGAACAACCTTAGGACTACGTGGCTTTAGTATAGAGGGAAGGGCAAGGAACACTTAAAGCTCTGCAACAACCCCCTTGAAAAGGCATTGACCACCTGTGTAGGAAAGATGGCTGTGACTCAGAACAGGGATCAGGAACTCCTCTTGAGTAAGCATTTTCCAGTGAAACTGCCTCACAACTCCTTATCTTCCTTCAATACCAAAATCTCAGGGGGATTCTAAAAAAGAGTCTCTACTGTCAATGACTAACTCTGTGTAGCCAGGAAGGAAAGCAGGATTTAGGTGATGAATTTTACTATCCATATCTGGGAGAAAGAAACCTCTACTGTCTAACTGAGGAAGCAAATGCTTGATGTCTTGTGTAAGGCACACAGCTGGGCTTGTCTGGCTCTGGGCTTTGTGGGCCCCTTATAATCTAACTTCTGTCTCTTACTGTCTTTTCTTTGCAGCTCAGCGACATGTCCTCACATACATGGAGGATGCAGTGAGCCAGCTGCTGGAGAACAGAGAAGATATTAGTCAGTATGGCATTGCCAGGTTCTTCACTGAATAGTAAGTACATCAGGATGCTGCCAATAGGGCCAGCCTGAGGGGAGCTTTTGGAAACAGACAGGATACATGGAGAATGGAGCTGGACATGTGCTGGTTATGTTGTGAATGCTGGATTTTACTGCATTAGCCAAGGGCTGCCTGAGCATGTTTTGGAAATGTACATGGGTTTTGTACACTTCAGTACCTCTCGTATTACAAACATTTGTGTGAAGCAGTCACTCTGGGGAGCAGAGATTTTTAAAACATGGAAAACCAAATTCTGCTTGTCTTAGTCAGGACTGTTAGTATCAAACTGCTTAAGAGATACTGAAGCAAACTGCTTCAGGGACTGCTTCTGGTTTCAGCAGCACTCATTCTTCCTTTTTCTGAGTATGAATTTGAATTGTTTGTCTGCTTGTGTGATTGTTGTCCTGTTGAATGCTTTAACTGGATGCCTCTTCTTGCCTTAAAACCTGTATAAGTCCTTAAATACTGGACAAGAGCACAATCTCTTCTTACTAATTTTCAAAAAAATTCTTGAGGGAAAATCTGTGCTTTCTGTCCACGGAAAGTAATACTGACATTAGTCAGCTGAACAAATAGTTGGTAAACAAGAGCTTAAGAAAGATAAAGAGCATGATTACAATGATCTCCACCCAGCAACAGGATTTCTTTACCAGTGTTGAAGGCAAGGTGGCTTTGAAATACCCAGCTGAAATTGTCATTCAAGCATCTCTGCAGATTAGGTTTAGTTTGCATCTAATTTCAAACTGACACTTCTGTGCCTTTTCGAAACTTCTGATCATATATACTTCAAAAATTAAATGGTGAGCAAGAGGTCATTCATGCAGTGAAACTGTTCAAAATGCTTCTCCATAGTATTTCTTTGTCTTGACATGACACCTTGACCATTTTCTTTTCACTTCCTGTTCCTCTTCTAACTTTGAAAGAATAAATAGCGATTCAAGACCATTATAATGAACCAAACCGTCACCATAGAGCAAAACCCTCCGATTGACTTAGGTGCTGGAGGTCTTGTTTTTCCCATTTATTTTCAGAGATAATAACCATTTTACAGCAGTTTTTGTTCACAGTGAGTGTTTTGTGGAGTTTCTGGTTTCATGAAAGACAGGAAAAGGCTGCATGTTCATTCATTCTGTAATACGGAACTACTAGTTCTCTTTTTTTCTATTAATTTTTTTCTTTTATAATATATCTGGAGTTTAGCAGATGAAATGGTAGCAAAGCACCAACAAGCTTAGTAATTTTGAGAGCTGCGAAGATTTGAAATGTGGGATTCTTCATTTGAAATGGAGAATAATTGATAGCCAATATGGGTGTAGAATGCAAAGTTTCATACTATGAAAATGTCATATGTTCTGGCTCCCAGGGCTTAGTGGTGAGCCCTCACTGCCCAAAAGATTTCTGTTTATCCACTCAACTATCAACATTTGTTCCGGCTGTGCTTTGTCTCTCCCAAGCAAATAAACTTGATCTTTAGTCTCAGCATCTTCAAACTCAAAGATAACTCGTGAGATTCCAGAAGGTTTGTGGGCACTCTCCCACTGTTTTCCTTAACCCATGTTTTTCTGAGGGGGAGGATTGGAATGTGCATGTTTTGAAGTATGCTGCAGTGATTTGAGATGAAGAGACTTGGTATTAGGATGTCCAGTTTTTAAAATTGTCCTTTCTCTATTTAAGCTCACTTAAAATTAGAGACCAAGCACTGGGTTTAAAAAGCTAGCAGGTGGGCCCAAACAAGTAACTTTTTTTTTTTTAAGTGTTTGTGGGGTAAAAGAATGACTTCTGTAACTTTTCAGAAATTGAAATTAGTCTGTCAAGGACAGGTGTTAGATATTGTCCAAACTCTTCTCAGAGGGCATACTTTTTAAATTCAGTGGTGTTCCATGGACCTCTCCGCTGGATTCACTGCTGAAGAGCAACCTGATGTCATTTCCATCATGCATTGCAATGCCCCGCTTTACCACGAGTCAATTCAAGTCTTTGAGGCAGTTACAACAACTATTTTTTTGGGTAATTAAGAAAATTTTGTTGGGACTTAGCATACCTGAGTGAAATTTCAGAATTGAAAATTATGTGATCATTTAGCTCTATATGGATCAAGCAGTAAGTGTTTTGCTGGCAATGAGTGTTTCCAGTCGTTTCTAAGAAATGGAGTTGGGTCTGTATTTCACTGCTATCCACCATCTAGCACTGAGATTGCTGATTGCAAAGGGCTGACCTTAATCTCTACAGTTTTCCTTCCAGAATAGTTCTAGTCTTCAAGGATAGTTTTTTCTCCCGCTTTATTCCAGTGTTCATTTGTTCCAATCACATGGACATCTGCTTTCAATCTTGGGAGTACCTTGAGGCTTCCCTCATCTGGCTCACTCCTGACCCTTAAAGGAATAGGGATCAATCACCCCTCTGCCAATTAATCCACATCTTTTAGTTAAACAAGTAAAATTATGCCTCTCTTAGGACTAATCTTGATTTTATAGATATGCTGAAATGCTACTGGTATTTGTTCAATACAAGCCTGAGAAAGCTCTTGAATCTCCACGAAATGCAGACTCTTGAAAACCCTCTGTGTAATTACACACTAATGCTGCTTTACTTCTTCCAGCCTAATGTCTGTGCCAACATATCTTAAAGGAACATGTTCCCCCTATACATTATTTATCATCCTGTTTTCTTGATCTTTCCTATACTGAAGAAAAACAGGGCCCCCATGCTAATGCATTTGATCACGCAGAGGGAATGTGCATAGCATCCCACTTTATATTTTCTGGGATCTTAAAGGGAGTCTGTGTGTCTTTTTTTTTTTTTCATTTCATCCTAAAGAAGCAGCAAAAAAAAAAAATTTGACCAAAAGACTTCCTAGTAGTACATTTTACTTTTCTTGTTGGCTAATCCTTTGCCTGAAACTTTCTCTTCCAGCATGCAGGTAGATGTGCTGCTCTGTTCAAGACTCTTTGGAAAGCTCAAAAATAATAACCAGTCATAACTTACCTTGCTTAGGAAACTGTTTTTTCTGTAACTTTAATTGTTTGTTTGATAAACCAAACACAAGTAAACTGGAGACATGGGAATGGACTTTGTTTTGGAGTCTATATTCTTGTCACAAAACACTTCTTTTGTTTCTGGTGAAATGTCTCCTGACCACCTGCCAGCTGGAGCATGACTGAGAAAAACGTCTTGCTTTTAGCTTGCAGATGTAGCACTGCTTCCACTGGACTCTGCAAACTGATGTCTGAGATCCCCTTTTTCTGTAAAGGATGTTTTTCTGCTGGCTCTAATTTGAATGCCCCTGCTGGATCTTGTGTGACAGTTTAACAGTATTTATCTGAGAAGGCATCTGTGATGTGTGTGCTTGAAAGGCTTGAGGGTCAGATACTGCTTTTAGGTCTCTTGTGTGCCTGGCAATTCAAAATACCAGCTCTACTGTGTAGAGCCCAGTTTTACAAAAAGGAACTTTTTGTAAAAAACTCTTGTAAAAAAATTTGCTTTGTTCCTAGTAACAGGACTGCCAGTGCTATATAGTTTGGGATCCTTGGGAAGGAAGATGTTATCATGGTGAGAACTATCAACTTCTAGCAGTGAAAGTACCTCATTTTCTCTTGCTGTCTGGATTGGATGGAACAATTTGTTCAACTCTTTCCTTAGGGACAAATACGATACCACTCCCTTGGCTTTCTCTGGCAGTAGACACAGGCTTTGGTATCAGACAAACTTTTGGCTTGTTCAGTCCTTTATTGCTGTACAACATTACAGAAATAAATCTGTAGAGTAAACAATGTCCTCCTCTTTAAAAAAGTCTCAATACCCTTGGGGGAGGAGGGCAGGGGGGAAGGGCCAGGAACAAGACAGATGGGATGCCCATGAGAACTAAGCCACTCACTGAAGACAACCTTAATTGGCAACTGGGAATAACCTGAATTATCTGCTTATAAAAAGGAGAGATTCTTAGAGCTAGCTTAGAGCCATCAATTTTCTTTTTTCTTTGCATCTGTGTATGTAGGCCTTATCACCATCATCATCTTGCTGTCATCTGCTCTGCATCTTTCCCCTTTTCAGAGTAACTTGTTTTGTCTTGTTTGCAAGGATAGTGTAAGCTCTTCAAGACAGAAATGATATTGTACTGCATGTACTTTACAGCACCTAGCATTGTAGAATGTTGACTCTGTGCTTTGTACTATTACAGTACAAACAGCAAAAACAGTAGTGAGAAGGTCCTTAGGGCTTTGGCAAGTTGTGCCAGATTCCCTTTCTGAGAGATGGAGCCATTCATTAGAATTTCTCAGTACAACTGTTTGGGGGAGGGGCATTGGTTTTGGGTTTTTTTTAGTGTTAGTTCTTTGTGTTTTGGGCAAATCAGTAGTATCTGTGAGGTATTAATACTTTTAGGATATTACCTAAAATATTGATATTCTCTCTGATATAAGCTTCTGAGCAATTGCAAAAAAACCCACAACATTTCATGTATTCTTCAAATACTGTCAGGATTCCTACATGTCATCTGCTCTGGAGAGAAAAAGATAAAATTATCCCCCTCAATGCAAGACTGCACTGAGCCATGTGATCGGTATCAAGCTGCTGCTGTCAATGACCTAGCTGTGCAGCAGCCCTTTGGGCTGAAAATCTCAGCTAGGATAATGTGCTTGATGGTTCCTGACAGGCTTTTACTTGAGATTCCTTGATCCCTAGGGCACTGTGTCTGCCTCTCCTTTTCTCGTCAGTTATCAGTGGAAAGAGAGTGAATATATGAACTCAGACACAGCATTTGTGCCAGAAGCTCTGAGGAGATTTTGCAGCTTATGTGAATAAGTTGCTGTGAAAGAAACATTTTGAAAGTGTCTCTCCACAGAGTACACGGATTTGCAGGACTGAATTTGTTGATAAATCTTTCTGGGGAACCTACAGTAATTGCATATTTCTCCACTAAGAGTGTTGCTAATGGACACAAAGCCTTTCTGTTAGTCCATTTGTTGCCTTCCAGTCTCACCTCTACAGAGAAGCATTGTCAGAAGGGCAAACTCTCTTTCTTGTAATCAAGTTTCTCCAGCCCACCTTAGAAATGGCATTTCAATACCTGCTGTCCACTATGCATGGGGTATGTGTTTTGTATGAAAGCTATGGAAGACCTAGGGGTTCTGGATAACTCTATTTATGATTTAAATTACGTTAATTTTGTCTGGAACCTGTAGATCAGTCACCCAGTGTTTTTATAATAGAATTGCTTTATGGCAGAAACAGCGTTGGGATTTTGATATGACAGCCAGGATCTGTGAAATGCTGATTTTCCCAGAGTTGTTTCTTTGTAATAAACATTGCAACAAGTCCTAACCTGACAAATATGCTGATTGGGATAACTGCTGTTGAGTAAACAGCTGGAAAAAATGCATATATTAATTTCAATAACACACTTATTCCCACTGAAGGTTGTACATGTTGCCAATATATTAGAAAATGCAATATTTTCTTACCATGTTCTTGAGAATCTTACAGGTGAGTGGATTCTCACATATGTCCCTTGCAAAGCAATACAGGGGAGATAAAAAGGTAAAGAATCTTTTTGGTAAGCAGGATTGTCTTGGAAGACTTGTAGCAAAGCAGTAGAAGAATTGAACTTAAAGCATTTACCGGTGATGCTGTATGTGGTAATATACTCCACTTAAGAAGCTTCTCAATACCGTTTTGGTGACAGAAGAATCTGCAGGATTTGCCATAGCATATGAATGTTAGCACTTGATGTCAGCATCTTGTCAGCACAGGGGAGTCATCCGTGGTAACTCTGCACTTATACACTGACTTGACCTGCACCGTGCTCTTGCTCTTTCGAGAGAGGTAATAGCAACTTCCATGTGCCGTGGGATCAGGTTATGATGCTCCTAGTGTATATTCACTGGTGTAGCAGTGCAGTCTTTGCCCACTTCTTTCCTATTGCTTTACATCATGGAAATTGCATATTTATTTGTGGTCTTTGTCAGAATAGTTGCAGCAGGAGTTGGCTGACTACTTTATGGAGACCTTAAGTGGTTGGGTATATTTTATTTGTTCTTACAGCCTTGAAGGCTGAAATGCAACACATCTGCCATGAAATTGAGCTTCCTTTAGGTTAAAGCCAACTGCATACAGGCAGTGTGGATAGCTAATAAAACTGGAAAGAAAAATTTGAAATTTCCCAAAAGCCAAAGCCCAGGAATGTGACAAATGCTACAAATGTCAAGACCATATATACCTGAGTTAACTGTGTTTGTGCCTTTTCTCTGGGCTAGAGTTGAATGTACAATCCTCTCTCTAGCTTTAGTTTTAAACTCTGGTATAATTCTTGTTTATGCTTCCAATTTTTTTTTGCTTTTCATCATAGTTGCTGATATTACTAGTACAAATTTGGAGAAGTATATGATCCCAGCTGGGAGTTAAGATCAGACTTTTTTGACTTCAAATGTATGAACTTATACAGGTTGCCCTGTTCTTGCATTTCTTACCATGTATCTCTGCTGTGGTTTTGTTTGTGTCCTTGCAGAAGTGAAAGGGCCCCCAAGTCAGAATTGGGGAGCTCTGAAAATCTTATATTGCCCATCTTCCACTGAGGAAAGCTCTGTAGTAGCGTTTGCTGTGATGCAAATTAGATATTCAATGCTGATGTAACTGGTTTTGCATACAATCTGCAATGTGTATACAAAGCAATAATCTCACCTCATGCTTGATCACATGCTGCAAAGATTGGATTTCCTGCAGTTTCTCTAAGTGTTTTGCAGAAAACTGTTTTAGTAATGTGAAATTGGCAACTGGAATTCAGTAGAAATGCACATGACAATAGCAGCTTTGGAAAAACATAGCAGTGTAGAAAGTTTAGTACACATTGGTGTTTTTTCCCATATTATATGTGGGGTTTTTTTTAACTATTCTTAAGAATTAAAGGCATAGTTTTATAATTTTCTGTTAGGAATATTTTCTTTTTAACATACTATTTCCTCCAATAAAGCTTTTGATGCCTCAAGCCATAAGAGTACCACTGTTGGATACATGATAACTTCATGAATAGCAATAACTCTCTCTGTATTACTAACTCACATAGTTCTTGTTTTAATGAAGCACTTTGGCATGGGTCTAGGCTACTTTATGTATATAGGAGATCAGTTTTAGAGTTCTTGGCTTCCATCTGTCTAAACCTGTAAGACTTTCTATTAAATTGGAATAGTAGTATAAGTTTGAGGAGCACTTTATTTTTTCCCAGAAAGATCTTTAAGGAAAGATGGATCAGAATTGAAGTTGGGGTTATTTTTTTTGTTATTGTTGGTTTGGGGTTTTTTCCCAGTTTTGTGTTGTTGGAAGGACTTTTGTGTTTTTTCTTAGGCTGCAAAATGTTGAGGCATCACAGAAAACCTTGAGGAACATTTCTAATTGCTTTGCTATGTATGTGTTCCCTTGTGGACAAGGCCAACAAATGTAAAATTTTTCCTAAATTAGATATGCCAAACTGTAAAAATGAGCAAATGCTTGCAGCAATGGGATCTGATAAGATCCCATGATAGGATTCCTTATCCTTTACAGGATAAAATCCCTTAACTATGTCTGCATTTCCATGAATACCAAACACTAAAAGCAAGCCTGAAAAACGCATTTTTAAAACGTGGTTTATCTTCCTTTTCTTTAAAAACAAAACCAAACCATAGCAACAGAAGTCTAGTTCCTAGAAATCTGCATGTATTCAGAGAACCTGAGATTTTCTGTGCAGTGCCATGTTGAAACCATACAGATCCCAGAATACATTAGCTTTAGAGACTTGCAATAACCAGGTGTCCTGCAAAATTAATGTTATTATGTATCTTCAAGTGAATTAAACAAACTGTAACTGGTCAACACTGTAGCCAAGCAGTTGTAGTGAGCACAAAGTGGTTTAGCTAAGCAATCTCTAAATGCAGAGTTAACATTAATGTCAAATGATGTAACTTCATCTATATTAAAGAATTTTGGCAAGGTTCATTTGTTGCCATGATGAAAATATTGGAAGCTGCTCAGTCTTTGATGTGCTATAGTTCTTGCCAAGGCAACTGAATAGGTGAGAGAGTACTAGTTGTAAATTTTTTCTTTTGAAATTCTCCAGTCAAACCAAGACGAAAACAAGCAACTATGGAATCTGTTTGCATGGCACCAGTGCTGAATCTCTCTGGAACAGGTATTCAGTTATATTTCAGTATTTCGTGGATCATCACAGTCATAACATGATTATGCAGCTACCTTTTTTAAAATAACTAAAAGGCTAATTTATAAAACATGGAACTGTCGTACGACAGGAGATACATGAGACTTCATGCAGAATGGAGCAAGCAGGCCCTTACTTGTACTTATACTTTGGCCTCAATTTTCTGATAAGTCAATTTGCCTTTACTTGGAATTATACTTTGATCTCAGGCGTTCAAGATCAGTGCAGTTCCTTGATAATTTTCAAAATCATACTCCTCCTTTGGTGGTCATTTATGCTTTGGTATCCAAATCCATCTCCAGCCGGTGTCAATTCCATAGCTACTTTCAGAACTGTTAGACAAGAGAAAATCAGAATGTTACATTGTGTGCCTTGTGTTTTTCATAGTGTTTTTCATCTTTGTGCCATCTTCTCACCCTTGTCACAGGTTCACTGTATGGTTTCTGTAGCATCTTGAAGCTAGTGAATGAATTCCACAGCATGACAGGGAGGACAGAAACACTTGTTGGTTAATAAAGGAAGCCAAAGAATAGAGACCATGGCTGTAAGCTAAGGAAGCTAATAGAGGACTTTAATCTCCCATAGCCTCAGAATATAGAGGGTTATAGAGCAGTTCAGTAAGGAACTTTCTTCTTGCCCCAAAATGTCAAGTTGGACCAGTTTGAACAAATACTAAATAGATCAGCTGAAAGAGTTACCAGTTTTCCTTGTGTGGTTATAACTCTGGATTGGTTTATTATTTATGTATTTAGTTTAGGTTTGGGCAGAAAAAGGCAGGTTTTTTTGAGGGAAGCTGGGTAGCAACTTGCAGTGAGCTCCATAAAAGCTAGTTATAATGGTGTTCGTGCAGCTGTTCCTGTGGTGTGCAACTTGCACAGTTTCCTACTGTAAAAACTAAATCTCTGTTTATACCAGCAAGACCTTTCCAGACTTGCTGAAACACCATGCAGTCTGAAATTGTACCTGATCAGACTGAAAGAGCTGGTCATGGGTGATTGATGCTTATCTGTGAAGGTTTCTTTACTTTTCCCTTAAGCACCTTGGAGGGCTTCTGCAGGGCTATTTACGGTCTTTCATTGTATGCCCTTTCCCATCTTCCTGAATACTAGGCTTCCCAGCTCATAATTCTAAGAAGAAGCTTTATTTCACAGTAGAAAGGGGCCCCAATATGTGGCCTATTATATCCATATCAGCTTGCTTACCCTTTTCAAACAGCTATTGTGTTTTAATAGGGCCCTGCCTGGCAGGGGGAGTCCTTAATTCCTGCTATATAAGAATGGTCAGCTTGAGTTACAGCAAACTGCAGGATGCTGCTCTGATCAAAAGGCCTCTGTTTTTAGATTCCCGTGTCCCGTCCCCCCCCCCCCCTTTGCATTTGCCTTTTTTTTTCCTCCTTTTTTTTTTTTTTTTCTTTTTTAATCCTGGGCTAATAATTCAACACAGTACGGTCATTTTGGCTTGTGATTTGGAAGCCTTGAGGTGTTAAATTACTGACCTAGCATATGAAAAATTAAGGGAGGGGGACTCTAAAAAAGATAAAGGCTTTCTTGGTAATAACAAGCAAGCACAGCACTCCTTTAATCCTTTCCTTCTCCAGAATCTGTAAACTGGTCTCAGAGGGTTTGATTTGCTACAAAGCAACATAAGAAAGCTTGTTCACTGCCTACTCTGAGCTGTGTCCCAGGTGGTGTGGTTCACTTTCCTCATCCCAGTACATGGGATAGTGTCTGTACCACCTGTATTAAGTCTGCCACGAATACAGAGATTCCTAGCCTATATCAAAAAGTCTGAAGACACATGGTTAAAATTTGTGTCGCTCCTTTCCCTCTTTCCACACCCTTCAGCTGAAGTAAGCTTGAGTGGGTGAGAGAGAAAGGATCTCAAAAAATCCAGTCTTTGTGTTTGTAGTGTTATACCATCCAGTCTTGCCAAATTTTTGTAGTGTTAATGATTTCCTATCTGCCTGGTTGTTAAAAAAACCAACTATTTTTTCTTAAAGCCAGTCTTCAGGAATAACTTCTAGCATCTGTTTTGTCTTAACACATTTCCAAGGAAATGCCTAAAAAGCACTGCTAATTTCATTAGAGGAAGGTGGTGTTTTCCTTGAGGCTGACCTCAGTGTCCCATGTTCTAAGATCTGTGGAATTTTAAAAGCACTTGATACAATGGCGTTGAATTGAGGATTGCTAATGGTCCTACACTACCTTCCAAGGGGGATAGCTAAAGAAACAGTCCAATGATTCATCTGAATATTGCAAATATTGTAGTACACTTAAACCAATAGGTGAAGAATAGAATGATCTTAAAATGCATTCATACAGCAGTAATTTAATCAGTACAACAGTGGTTTTTTTTTTACCCAGTTATGCCTACAGTTTTAAGTGTTTCCTCTCAGGCTTCCTTCTAGGCAAGGTAAACCTCACTTTGCTATTTCAGAGCATAGCCTTGGGCTAAGTGCGATTGGTCATTTGGGGATGCTTTGTTGTGGATAGGTTATTTAACAACAGGAATGGCCTGATTTTTGAAGCCTTTTGTATTTCAGTATTTTCTGTTGCTAGAGCTAGTTCTTTGTTACCCATTGTACCATAGTCTCTAATCCTAATACTCCTGGTTATCCCTACTTATTGTGCTTTAGTTCACACAGTGAAGCAGTCTTGGACCTCTGGGTTCCTTTCAGATGGAGCTAAACTGGAAGATGTGTTCCTTCTGCAAATGAGCATTCAGTCAATGGGACTAGATTAGAACTAGTCCAGAGCATGGGTCAAGATAAAACAGATCCCGGGATGCCCATAATGTTGACATCAAATCCTCCGCACTGTTTTTCTCTACGGACTTTTTGGTCAGTCTAAACATAGCCTCTGATAGCAACTTTGCATTTGAGACAGCCTTCTTTTTGCTTAAGACATCCAACTCTGTTTTAATCACTTAGACACTTGTGTAGCTGGCAAGAAAAGGGGGGTGTGTGCGTGTGTATGTGTGTGTGATTGTGTGTAAATTGTTCATGCTGAAGAAGCCTTCAAAATTGTTTTCTTCATCATGCTCTTGATAGAAAATGCAAGCAGTAATGCTATAAGTTAAGGAAGAATGGTCATTGTTCCTTGTTTTCCATTTAGTAGAGGAGTGGTCCTGTGAGCTTGTTCAGCTCTTTGCATGGTAACCAAAGATGGTACCTGCTAGGGGGACAGCAGGGTCCTGGCAAGCTCTGCCATCCTTCTCGAGGACTTGGGACTCTCTGCATTGTGCATATTTGGCTTTGCCTGAGTTCAGCAGGCAGAGGCTAACTGCTATAATGGGTTTCAACTGAGATGTTACCATAGCATCCTGGGGCTTTTACAATCTATTTAGAAGTCCAAAGGTTTGAAAAGAGTGCTTGAAAGTTTCTGAACTCTGGCAGGTTGCCAAAATGTAATTACACAAAAGACAAAGCCTTATGAAAGCTGCTCTGTTCAGAGAAGCAGCACCTGAGTGCTAGAATTCCCAGCACAGCCATTTTCGAGAGCTGGGGCTGTTTTATCACAGTCTTCTCCCAAAACCTTTCTCTTCCTCTCATGTGTATGGGCCAAACCACAAGCATAGCCTGAGCATGCTGCAAGATGTAGCCCTCTCAGCATGTTGGAGGAGACTGTTCTGGGGTTTGGCTGCTCTGGTGCACGTGAAGAAAAGGAGTGAGAAAGCATCCTGAAGCCCCTACTGTAAGAATTTCTTTAGATCTCCCCATCAAGTGAGAACCTTGCTTTATTCTTCTCTCGTCTTTCTCCAGGATTTTCTCACAAGTGAATGGAAAAAGCTGTTTTGTTAACAGAGTAACCAGTTGCCTAACAATTCTTGTGTGAAATATGAGTGCTCACAGTAAACTGGTGTTAACTAATGAACATTCAATTCAATTTGTAGTCTTGGTTTCAGCAAGACAAATAAAATCACATCATTAGTAACTGTTGTTACTCTTCTAATTTGCCTACTCTACTGGTAATGTAGAGGACTGAGGCAATCATTAGGTTTGCAATAGGAGGCTTGGAGACTAGCAGAGTTGTTGAAAGCTTCCTTCTGGAAGGAATCTCTTGCAGATGGCTGCATTTTAAATGCCTAAAAGGGGAAAAAGAGAAGTTAACCAGAGAAGTGAAAAAATATTTTCCCTGCTTCTGGGTTTGCAAACCCATTTATAAATGATTGAGGATAAAGTAATAACTTGTTGAGGTACCCTGTTTTTTTCCTAAGTCTTTTTTCTTCAAATGTGCTTTCTGAAAAGCTCTCGCCACTTAACCTTGTTAACAGTATGAGCTGTTCAGTGAGAGGAGGACAGATAGCAGGAAGACTGAGCAATCCTAAAGGAAGAATCTCAGCATCTGTTAAACTTGCTGAGAATGATTGAGCTTAATGGTTAAGTTTGTATCTTTATTGTTGGTATCTTGCTTAAGCCATTCCTCTGAGTGCAGCTTGTTTCATTTTTGTGTTCAAAAAGAATTGGAAAAGACATCTGTTCACATGTATATAAAAATCGTAGGTAAGGTGTTGGTCATAGGCCCTACCTGCTGTTGGGATACTTGTAACAACTTTGGGTTGTCATAATTTCTCTTTCTTCCAGAAATGTTTACCTGTAAGATTACCACATCTATGGTAGCTTCACCTCTGGGCAGCTGTTAAAGAAAAGGTGGCCAAGTTATTTTGGTACTGCCCATCTACCCATGATAAAGGAGTTTCAACATATATCGTTTATTCAAAATATATAGTGTTCCTGTCCCTTGTAGTGATCTTGACCGTGCCTGAGAACAGATCTGTTGATTTGTATTGGGCTGCTTGCTGGATAGCTCCATCATGGGCTGGCTCCTTTGAGCTGAACTTCTACTACTTGTAAAAAGGAATTTATAAAGTAGGGTGTCTGAAATGTAGCATCTTAACTGGGATAAAATTCTGACTCCCAGGCTTGTAATCTTGAGCTTTTGGGGGAAAATCCTTCAATTGTGTAGTTAAACAAAATCCTCCTTTACTCAGCTAGCTGGGGGCACTTGGCTGTCAGCACATCCAGGTGTGCTGATGTTCCAGCATATCCACCCACTCTGTTAACAGAGTAAGCAACAAATGATATCATACCCTTCTGCCTGGTAGGTTTAGAGCCATCCCATGATGAAAGTGCAAGTGACTTTTGCTTATTAGAAATAAGGAGTAATGTAGTAGGGCTGTCTGCTGTGAATTAATAGTATGGTAGCTTCATGTCTGGATCTTTGCATTTCAATTGTGCCAGGATCTGCTTCCAAAATTTGCATGTTCTGTAGATGCTCTGAGCAGCATAATTTGGTACATTTAATTATATCATTGTGCCTTCATTTTCTTCCTCTTCCAAAATGTCTCCCTTATGTGTGTTATCTTTCTGAAAGCTGCCTTCTTCTATTACACCAAGTTTCTTCTTTTTCATCTGTATCCTTTTTTCCATCAGTCTGTCAAATCATCAGCAAATCAATGCAGATCAGAGATTAAAGAAGTCATACAGGCTGTGGTTTGGGATGAGAAGATCTGAAATTCCATTTCCAGCTTTGTCACAGGCATCTTGTGGGACTTTTTGCAAGTTACTTTACCTTACTCTGAACTTGTTCACTCTACGGCAGTGAGCAACAGCACTTTGTAATGAATACTCTTTACTTGCAATGACAGTCATGTAATTCTGGCACATTTTGATCTGGCACATGATTTATTTATTTACTTTAATCTCTTGGGACAATGGTTGTGCTTTACTTTGCATGAATAAAGTTTCATAAATATGAAATACTGTATTTGTCCATGATATTTACAGAAAGAATATTCCTAATTCCAGGATTTAAGTGTCATAAGTGATTCTTAATTATAAGGAGATTGTACTTATTTTATTTGAGTTACATTTCCTTCTGGGTAGGGGGGCTATAAACTGTGTTCTGTACTACCTTTCAAAACATGACAACAAATTCTGTTTGTTTGCTGTTTGAGAACCAGGACATTAAAAATGAGAAATTGTGATTCCTTTTTTAAAAATTGAATGGCTTCTCTACACACACACACGGCCCCAGTTGTTACATGACTTTTTAAATTTTGCTCAACTCTGTCTGGTATAATTCTCTTTCAAATGTGAGACCCTTTTCTGTACTATGAAGGATAAAGTGATTTAAAGTCTTTCTATTTAAAGAGGTGATTTAAAATTCCAAACTGAGAGGGTTCACATTGACCACTGGATTTTGTCTGTTTTGGAGATGGTACCTATGGAGAGGATCTGCTGTGATGAAAGTAAACTTGTATCTTTTCATTAATTCTCTCCTATGAGGGAGAGCTAAGCTGCTGTCCCAAGTGAATGTTTTAATGATCTCTCTGGAGTGTTTCAAAGCTTTGTCCCACTTGCATGATGCTGAGCGAAATGCACAAAATCTATCTTTGAGGCACCCCTGTCATTATACCTTTTGGTATATAATGTTTGTATTTGCATTTCTTTTGTTCTTGTATGTTGAGCTTTACCATGCCCAAAGGAGAATTTCTTGCTCTTCAGAGAAACCTTTGTAAGACAAATGTTTGCTGTAATAAGTTGGCCTAAAGTGCTTGCAACTCATATTTTAAGAATTTATACTGAAATACAAAAATGTGAGTGTTGATTTGATGATCCATCATAATGACCAGCTACTCTTTTCAAAATGCATTAGTGCAAATTGTTTAGTGATGTGTCAATCAGCTTTTTATCACAACTGCAGTAAATTTTATACATCCAATAGTCAAGTTTCAGTAACCTAGAAATGATATCTTGAGGCTTCTCTTAAAGAGGATGTGTTTTTTGTGGCTTTGAAGAAAACTAATGCAAATGGCAGTGAAGTTCAAATGGTACTAAAAGAAAGGGCATCTTCTGGTCAGATAAACAACAGTTACTCTTGGTGAACCATTTTCCAATGGATTGTTTTCAAATAAGTGGCTCTTGGACACTCCTTCCTGGGATTCTTTAGAATGAATTTTACTTTCACAAACCTCTAATTCCTATAATTAAATTTCAATGTGTGGTTTTTGCAAACAGTCTTCTCTCTAGAGAACAGATGGGTATAAACTTTGGAGATTTGGTTTCACAAAATGTAATGGTCAGTGGTTTTCCTGCTACTGTTCTAGTTGTTCCCAGAACATTCGCGTTGGTTCAGTTTTCTAACGTTCGTGTTTTGACTTTATGTCCACAGTTTTAACAGCGTGCGGCAAGGAACACACATCTTGTTCCGCGAGTTCAGCTTTGTTCAAGCCACCCCTCATAACAGGGCATCTTTTCTTCGGACCTTCTGGAGGTGTTTCCGAACAGTGGGGAAAAATGGAGGCAAGTATTCCAGCATCTGCTGCTGTCCTTTTACCTGAAAATCATTAGCTAGGCTATTAATGCACTACAAATAGTGACCCTTCACGTTGTGTTTTAATATTCTAAAGTTTTTAATGGCGAGACAACATCACATTTCCCTGTGGAATGGTTAAAAAATGCTCCCAGAATATAGTAGTGTAGAAGCACCTTCTTGCAGTGCTACTTCTGTTACAGAACAGCATGTCATGCAACAATAGATCAGAGGGAGGACATTGTAGGCCTGTGCATTGAGATGGATAGGGAAAAAAAGTGCTGGAGGTTGGTGGATGGGACCCAGAGAAGGTTAGAATATCAGGTGTAGAGCATGAGGGAAGGGGGTGCTGAGATTCTCAGCCAGTTGGGCTCCTGGGTGGCTTCATTGGGAGCCTGCAGGAGGTTGGGTTCATAGCCATGTGTGGCGGTGAATGCTGCCACATGAGCTGTGCCTGACTTGTCCTGGAATAGCTCCTAAATGATGCTGCACAATCCTGATGGCTGTGGAAGAGGGACCACTGACAACTGTGTGACCTCTTCCCCACCCCTACCCACAAGGAAAAAGCTCCAATGCCAAAATAAATACTCAGCACTGTGCTATCACGTCTAGCTATTCTTATATTGCACTTGGTATATTAGGTATTACAGAATTGGCCAGAGTTCAAAATAAACTCCTGTAACTACATGCAACTAAAATTATGTTTTGTTTTAGTTTTTAATTTAGTATTTTAAGCAAATACACTGAAAGTTGCTGTACAAACGTGAATGTTGGTGGGGGTTTTTTTACTATAAGCCTCATTTTTTTTCAGGCTATTCAGCCTCATTTCTTTTTACAGGAAAGACTAGAACCATCTCTTAACTGTAGGTAAAACCTTGCCTTCTGGCTAAGCTTTGCAACACTTCTACTTTTGATGAACAGAGTTGCAAGACTGTGAATAAAGACTTCTTTGATATGCCATCTAGATCTTTGGCAATTAAACAACCACAGTGAAACATGACAAAATCTGTAGTAAGCTACTGAAGTAAGTGACTATGCTGTCTGTAACACCTTCTTCCCTGTGACAGGTACTTTGTTATAAGTAATTTACTTTAGTTCAGGGATAATATTTTAAAGATTTCAGGTAAATTATATGATGTGTATGCAGTAAGGACATATCTGATTTGAGATCAGGTCATAGTCAAGAAAAATAAAATGTAGACTCCTAGAACATATTTCTATAGGGGAGTTAGAGGTAATAGTGAAGAAGTCATCCACCAGAACTGCAGCTGTTAGTGGTAAATGTTATTGAAAAATTGAGAAGAAGCTCTCTGATGGAAAATATCCACTGCAGAACTTTCAGTGCAAGGTTTCATCAGGCTTCATTTACCCAGCATCGACCTCAGCCAGATGAAGGGCACCTGGATTTCTTGAAAAGAACAGAAAAGTTTTAGCTTGGTAATATCTCCTTTCTCTTTGACTTTTAGTAGTTTTATGTGAGTATGGAAGAGGCTGTGGAAGAAGGAGTAACCACCAAGGTACTTTGAAGAGAAAGGGTAATAAGCACAGGAACAAAAGCTCAGGTGGATGTTGCTATGCTCTGGCTGTGGCCTAAAAAGAGTTCAGTGTATATTTTTCTAACTTTGAAGTCCAGTAGCTATACTTTTTAGTCTGCGTCAATATTACATGTTTAACTCTATATTTATGCATTTACATACATTTTCTTTTTACACCAACTAGAGACAGAAATGCATCACTTTAGTTAAATTACTATCAACATTTTCATCCGCTTAGTCCAATTTCTCTGGTTCTCTAGCCATAATTATGGACTAGAACCTTGATATTTTTCATTTCAGTTTTACTTGCTATGGAAGTTTTTTTGCTATACCTGTGTGTAGGGGAACTCATAACATTCATGGCCACTTAAGAATTAAACCCATTTAGCAAGAAGCTGAACCTGTGCAATGTGGTGGGTGAAATATGGTCATTAGCACACTCAGGCATGGACTAGACCTAGATTTTTTTCTTTGGCTGTGTTTGCATGGGAAACCTATGCTGGAGCAGACTCCTGGCAGGAGCTGTGGAGAGAGGAGCCCATGCTGGAGCAGCTTTGCTGGCAGGACTTGTGACTCCATGGGGAACCCAAGCTGGAGCAGTGCATTCCTGAAGGACTGCACCCCATGGAAGGGACCTGCTCTCAGCAGTTTGTGATGAGCTGCAGCCCTTGGGAGGGTATCATGCTGCAGAAGTTTGTGGAGGACTGTCTCCCATGGGTGGAATGCCATACTGGAGCTGGCAAAGAGAGCAAGGAGATAGAAATGGCAGAGACAATGTGTGACTGACTGACTGCAGCCCCATTCCTGGTCTCCCTGTATCACTTGGGGGTGGGAAGGTGGTAAAGAAATCAGGAGTGAGGTTGAGCCTGGAAAGACGGGAGGGCTGGGTGGAAGGTTTAAGATTTGGTTTTATTTCTTACTATCCTACTCTGATTTCGTTGGTAATAAATTCAATTTAATTTCCCCAAGTCGAGTCTGTTTTGCCTGTGATGGTAACTGGTGAGTGATCTCTCCCTGTCCTACTCTTGCCCTGTGAGCATTTAGTTATATTTTGTCTTGATCATCATGTTGAGGAGGGGGAGTGACAGAGCAGCTTTGGTGGGCACCTGGTGTCCAGCCAGGGTCAAACCACCACAAGGAGGTAGGTTAAGTTATAGGGTCCTGGTAAGAAATTCTGCTTATGGTTATATACTGTGCAACAGAGCATGGGACAAACAACCTGCTTTTTCTGAAATTAGTAGCAATATAGCTTGGGCTAATATGGAAATACTGCTTTTGAGACCTGAACTGGAATTCCTGCATTTGATGCCCTGTGTCAGGTGTATGGAGTGTTACTCATCAAATGGCTGGTTTATGTCAATGGAATTTCTGTGTGCAGAAAGGATGAAAATATACCCTTTGTTTTCTACAACAAGATTCTTCTCTGCCCCAGTTTTCTCTCCTGGGTTTGTTTCTGGGCAGGGATTTCTCCATTCTTTGTCACTGATTTATGTCTTTAATCTTTTGCCTTCCTTTGTCAGAAGTATTACATTCACTAACTTCCCTGTCTTCTAGGATGTTCTTGGTTTTATTTATTCCTTTGTCATAAAAGTATTTATTGCTGTTTCCCCCTCTCTCATTTACTTTAAATTTCATTCCAGATTTGAATTTCATGTTTTAGGAGTGAGTGCTTCTTCTTAATTTTCTCCATCTGTGGAGGGTATCCCTGATAACCTACATAAATGCCAACCCTATGAGGATATAGGTCCACCTAATAAATAACTTACATCAAAGCTTGTACCCTGGCTGGAGGGAAGCAAGGGAGAATAGAAAAGATGTACAATGATGCAATTTCCAAGCTTATACAAACTCACAAAACCCCAAACAAACAAAGCATCCATCTTTCCACTTCTGAGTGTTTAATTGGGATTTTAGAAAAGTAGACAAAATCTCACAAATGAGTGAAGTGATTGCTTAATCTGTCTGCTAGTTGTTCCTCCTTGAAGCAGGGAAATTTACTGCTTTGTCTGTCAGTCTTGAAATGACCATGCCTTGACTTGGAATGTGCATGTCATTCACCCAAGCAGATGCATCTAGCCATGAGTTCTCAAATGGCCAATAAGAGAGAAATCTGTCTGAACACAAGCAGTGCTTAAATGTAACAATCTGTGTATGTGCAGAACCATGTATACAGTAATTGAAATGCACTAACATTACTGTTTCTCTTGGGAAATTGCTGTAGATGTTACTTGTCTACTTAATTCCTTATCCTTTTGAATTACTGGGAAATAGCTCTTCATGGAGAAATATAGCAGATTTTATGTTATTTTTCCATGTTAGCTCTGCTACTTGATGGGTTCTGGTTACATTGACCTTTACAAGTCCCTTAGTTTGGAGACTAGATTTATTTTTTTCTTTTGTCTCTGGATAGCAAGGAAAAATTACTAACTTCAATAAATGTGATGATAACACTTCAAAAAGTAAAGAAAAGTTTGTTGTTTGGGGGTTTTTGTTTCCTTGCTTGTTTATTTTTTCTTAAGAGGATTTCTTTTTGGTAATATGCTGGCTCCATTTTACAGGATTTCCAGTGGTTTTAGAAGCTTAGTAAGATGCAGAGTTCTACTTTCAAGTATGCATGAGCATATCTGGGATTCCATGCATTGGAAATGTGATACCAGGACTAGAAGGAAACAGATGAATGTGATCCAGTGTCAAGAAACTGAGGTTTCTTTGTGAAAAAAAACTTCGCAGAATTTCTTATTACAGAATCATAGAATATTAGGTGGAAGGGACCCATCAGGATCACTGAATCCAGTTCCTGGCCCTGCACAGGACAATCCCAAGACTCACACCATGTGCCTGAGAGCGTTTTTCAGATGCTTCTTGAACTCTTGTCAGGTTTGTGCTGTGACCACTTCCCTGGGGAGCCTGTTCCAGTGCCCAACCACCCTCTGGGGGAAGAACCCTTTTCCTAATATCCAACCTAAACCTCCCCTGGCTCAGCTTCATGCTGTTTCCTTGAGTCGTGTCCCTCGTCACGAGAGAGAGAAGAGATCAGTGCCTGCCCCTCCACTTCCCCTTGTGAGGATGCTGAAGACCACCATGAGCTTTCCCCTCAGTCTCTTCTCCAGGCTGAACAGAGCACGTGACCTCAGCCACTCCTCATATGGCTTTCTCTCCAGACCCTTCACCATCCTTGTAGCTCTCCTTTGGATGAGCTCTAACAGCTTAATATCTTTTTTATATTGTGGCACCCAAAGCTGCACCCAGGACTGCAGGCGAGGCTGCCCCAGGGCAGAGCAGAGCGGGACAATCCCCTCCCTTGCCCGGCTGGCGATGCTGTCCCTGATGCCCCCCCCAGGACACGCTTGGCCCTCCTGGCTGCCAGGGCACTGCTGACTCATAATCCACTTTCTGTCAACCAGGACCCCCATGTCCCTTTCCTGTGGCTCTGCTCTCCAGCCTCTTGTTCCCCAGTCTGTCCACAAATCCAGGGTTGCCCCATCCCAGGTGCAGAATCCAGCACTTTCCCTTGTTAAACTTCAAATGGTTGGTGAATGCCCAGCCCTCTGATTTGTCAAGGTCTCTCTGCAGGGCCTCCCTGCCTTTGAGAAAGCTGTCAGCTCCTCCCAATTTAGTGTCATTGACAAACTTACTTAGTATTCCTTTGAGTCCCACATCCAGGTCATTTATGAAGATGTTGAAGAGAACTGGGCCAAAGATGGAGCCCTTTGGAGCCCCACTAATGAGAGGTCACCAGTCTGTTACCCCAGTTGCTATAACCCTTTTTGCCCTCCTTTTAACTTGTATCAATGATACACAACACTCACAGAGGTGGTTAGAGGACAGCTAGTGTTTGTTGAAGCATAATGATCAGTTAGCAACAGATTTCTCCCGGAGGAAGGCAGAATGGCCAGAAGTCTTGTTTTCCCTCTGCTTATGCTTAAATTGACCTCTTGGAATCTATCTGACCTGCTCTTTTGAATTGTCTGTTCCTCAGGACTCTTTAATTAAAACTGTGCTTTCTCAGTTTAAACGGCCCCTGCAGAGTTCTGCTGTGAAGCCTCATAAGGTCAACATATGCCTCTCCCAACCCCCATGGCTTTCATGTCTTGTTGGTTCTCTGCTTTTAATTAAAAAGATTTTTCCTTAAATGCTTTCCAGCCAATTAGAGAAATTTTGCACTGAGAAACTTGTTCCAGGCCTGATGCATTGAGAAGTGAACAGAAAGCTCAGTCAGAACCATTGGCACTTCTTGTCTAGAGCTCCAGCTTTCTTTGGTGCTTTTCAACAGCTTTTCCCTTTTTTCTTTCCTTGCACTTCCCCCCCCCCCCCCCCAATTTAGAACTGCTTCCAGCAAAAATAGCTGTTGTTTGATACCTTAGATATAGCACTGAAATGTAAAACTGCTGCAGAAAGTATGTTAGACTGTATTGCTTGAGAATCCTTTTTGCAGACACTTGCCTCCCCTTCAGACAAAACATACAGTTACTGTTCATATTGAAATAAAATCTTCTAAAATGACCATGTTTCTTTCACATTCATCACATGGTGTGATGGCTACCTCTTTGCTTCTGCACACTTGAATTAGGAAATTGGAAGCCTAGCTGTCTGGAGCTTGTGGAAAGGGAGGTTTACCATAACCAAACATACAAGCTATGTCATGAAATGAGAAGAGTGGTAAGCCTCTATGACTAGCTCTACTTGAGTTTGCCAGGAAGGCTAGATTCCTTACAAAAATGAAAGAAATATCTTATCTATGTAATTCATGTAATCTGGAGATTGAGAAGAGCTAAATGGACCACTCTTCTTCCAGCTCATTTTTGAAAGATGCTATTTTAATGCATTTTTGCTGACAAGATTACTTTCCTGAGGTTACAAAATCCCTTCCTTTGCTAGTGTCATTCTAATGCTTCTAAATGTTATTCTTTATATTCAATTACTCTGCCTTTTTTTACTCCCTCCCTTGTAAGCTTTACACTATCTCCATTTTTAGCTTCGCCAATCTCTGCTAAGTGGGATGTTTAGAACAGTATGGTGACAATCACAGTAAATATCAGAATCTTTTTTCCTTTCTTTTTTGTTATTAAAACCAAATCAGATTTCATACCATGTTATTATAGGAAATCTTTTATGAGTCAGTGAGATCTCGTAGTATGTTCTAAAGATAAGTAAGCTGTGAATTTAATGCAGTGTTTTCTGGAAACTCATTCTGCAGTGAAATAGCCTTGGCTGAAATGATTGATCTCCAGCCTTACTCACGTCATAGTTCCTTCGCCCTACAGTTACAGCTGTTGCTATTTATGATTTATCAATGTAGCTCTGCCTGGAAGCACTGATGACTCTGGAGTATCAGGACAAAGGATTTCTGAAGCTGGGGAGAAATAAGTGGAGGATTACATTTTAGAGATGGTGAAATATATCTACAAGCATTGTAAGTTAAAACATTTGCATTACGTAGATCTAAAATGCATTGCAGGAATCATTTGTAGAAGTGGGTCAGTGATGGAGTCTTCAGTTAGTCTCTCCCTGAATTCAGTTCACACCATTCTGTCAAGGCAGTTTGTGAAATTAAATGTAGTACATTGAAAATCCTCCTTGTCTAATCTGTTTTGGGGTTTATTTTTTGCCCCAGTATTGTATTTCCTTTTCAACTGTCTCTGAGCACACACCAGCTCTTCTTAATATTCAAATGTTTGTTTTCAATTTCATATTCCAGATGTGTATCTCTCTAGATTTTTTTTTTTTTTAAAACCAATAAACTTTTCTGTTTGTTTTCTAATGTTTTTTGGCTATTTTGTGTCTTTTGACAGTTCTTCACTGGTTGTGTCATTAAATTAAATTAATATGTTCTTTAGTTTTTGTCCCAGTTGAGCAAAACTTTTAAATAAGCAATTTAAATGTAACATTGTTGCATTCTGCTAAGCAATTATCCAAAATTCAACTGGTAATTATTATTACTATTTGTTTTGCAGTCTTCTGGCAAGTTTCCCATCCCTATGACAGCATTCTTATTCAAACCAACTGAAATAGATTTTTTTAATTAAGATTTTTTTTAGGTTCCAATATAGTCTTGAAGAGTTCATATTCCAAGTTGTGGGGAAGTTCCCTGGAACAAAACTAGTTCTAGATTGTGTGATCTGGCCTGGGATTCTCAATGTGTCATGTTTCTTATATTAAATAAACTTGGTCTATCTCTTCTCTCATTTGTGACATGTCTTGAAAGATGATCTGCACGCTTCATATGCTTAAGTGATCATCCAGAAGAACGTCTATGAAGCTGTAGTTTCATTAATTTCTATGTTTTATGATATTATTGACCTATTCTTCAGCAGCAGAGATGCTGAAAAAGAGAGGTAGAGAAAGTAGATGAAAATCTTGTTTTATCTCAATTCCTTATACTGTGACTTCCTGCAAGAGGTTTTACGAGAAGAGTCTCTGTGAAGCCCACATCTGCTTTCATCCCAATGTTGGCTCTTAGTCTCCCCTGAGAAGTCAAAGTGCCTAAACTGAGGAAAGCATTATCCTCATCCCTTCTCAGTGAACCCTAAAGCATACTTCTCTCCTTGCTGTTGGCTTCAAGTGTGTGTCTGTGCTGTGTTTGTATAGACAACCTAAGCTCAGGCTTTGTATTTCCATATGGTACAATTCAGCACTTTCTCAAGATACTAGCTTGGGACCTGGAAGTTGCAGAGCTATATTGCTCTGACAGCAGCCTGAGCCTGGTTGATCTGTCTCAGCAGATCAGCTGACATACAGGGGGTGTTGTTACGGTGTGTCTGCGCTCATTTCTGTGGAATAAACTCTGGCATCCCTGTGTTGAGCTGCTGTGAGCAGTGTAGATGCAATCTGAGGAGGAAGACTGTGAAGGAGGAATGTGTGTTCAGCATGAACAGAAGAGTAAGGACTCTCCTTTACATATATGCAATTAAGTCTTTAACATAGCCTTGGTACTGGGAGTTATCATCTTAAGTGAAGAGATAACTACCTTTTTAAGTATTGTTGTCCAGCTGCACAGAAAATCTCTGAACAAATAATTTTTGTGTCTTTATCATCCACAGTTCTTCTTCAGCTTTTCTCTCTGATGGTCTTGTTATTTATAGTTTCCATCACTGGAAATTCACTTCCTAGCTTTCCTAAATTAACCCCATTGATTTATATAGTGTGCACCTGACTCTACAATATATGTCTCTTACTGGGTTGAGCAGACCTGAACTATATCTAGAAGTTTTTTTCTCTTTGTTCATTGGGAATTTGCACAACTACAATCTCTAACCCCCTGTTCTTCCTCCTCTTCTATTAGTTATACTCACAAAACTTGACATTCAGTTACTTTGATAAAATAAGTTTGGGAGTGCCATTTATTTCTTTTGAGTAACTGATTTTTCCCTGTGGTGTTAAAAGGACTGACTGAATTTCTGTTTCTGTAACTATATTGCTGAACTCTTCCAGTAAGCCTTTTCTTTTAGGCAAGATAATTGATTCCTGGAAACTTAAAACCTTTCATGAAGTCCCTACTTCCCACTTTGTTTTGAGGCCTTAGTTCCATTCAGTATGTCCATGTTTGATTGAAAATGTGATGTTGAATTAGTTTAGCTAAACAATAGAGCCATGCTTAGGTATAGAAATTCTTGCATCCTTTTAAAGTTGCCATACCTGAGTAAACATCTGTAAGTCTGGTTTAAATCAGTATGATCATGTATAAAGTTGTTGTTTATGATGAAAATGATTGTTGGCTTATACTTTGTTATGCCTCTTTCAAGGATCCTAGATGAGTATCAGTAGAAGTGATCTGCATGCATGATTAGTACTTTGATATGCTACTGCTACTCTGTGAAATGGGGATAAGGTATTACTATGGAAAACCTGTAATCTGCAAATGAGTTATGAAATGTAGTCTTTAATATTTATAAGTTAAGCTTGAGCAGTTTTGAATTTGTCACAGGACGTGATTGTGGTAATGTACAGTCTGTGATACCTTCCTTCATAAGCTGACCTGAGAGTGATTTGCATTCTGTGCTCCTGCTAAGCATGAATCTCATAACTTCTGTTGAAAAAGTGGACCTTTCTGTATCTTGAATGAAAAGACACTTAAATATTGATCTCTTCTTGACCCATTTTTCTCTTTAGAGCCATATCCCATAGGATTCTTCCAAGGAGATCTCTGAAGTCATTAAAATCTGCTCTCCTGAAATCCAGGGTTGTGGTCCTAATTGGCAGGTAGATACATTTCTGAAACTTCTGTGAAATGGTTTTTCAGGTATAAAGAAAAAGACCTTGGAAATGCTTTGGGCACAGGAAAAGCTTCCACAGAAGTTCACACTTTCCTAGACTGCAAAGTCAGTTAGCCAAAACCCAAAAATCCGTAGGATAAAAGCTTTGCTAATTCTAGTGCACAGAGATACTTGTCAAATCTTGTCTTCTCTGAGGTTTTCCTGCATTAAGGTTCAGACCCAGAAGCAGTCAAAATTTACATCAGCTAATTTAATGAATTTGTGCAGATTCTCCAGCAGAACTTGGGTAATATTTGTAATGCAGTAACCTGGTATTTCTCAACAGAAGAAGCCATAGCATTAAGGGAGGCTGGAGAGTACATGGAGTACGCAATAAACCTAAAGGAAACTGAACATCTGAAAAGAGGTTGGTTTTTTCTGTTTGGAAGTGCAAGTATGTGAGGTTGCAAAGTGTTACTAGTGTTCGTTTTCACAGAGGGAGGAGAGATGTCAGGAAAGGCAATATTGTCCTGAGTGGAATTGCAACTCTTCCCCTTCAGTTCCTTTGTGTTGTAGGACAAACTCACTGTGAGCTATAGTCATCCCCTTCTCTTGTCAGCTCTTTACCTGCCCATTTTTTATTATTTATCTCTGTTTTGATCATCTGTTTGTCAAATATTTGTTTCCTTCCAGCTGTCGTATATGCTGATCTGTTACTAATTTTCTCTGTACTCTTTCTGCTGGAGTTAAGGTATTGGATATTCAAAGTGCTCCTCTACTCTTCAGTCAAATTTCCCTTATATAATTACCAGAATAACTTATGCATTATCTGAAAAGAAGTCAAGCTGTCAGTGCTTTTGGCATGAAGCTGTCTCTGCATCACTATCTGATGTCAGAAACAAAGCTTTTTCTTTATTTCCTCTTTCTCATCCCCATTCCCCATGCTGCTATTAGGTAGTTCTGCATTCTGCTGGCAGAGGCAGAGGGATAGCTGTACTGTGAAAAGTTACAATGCAAAGCAAATGCTAGTTAACATGATTAGGATACCAAGCAGTTAATATTGAAACTTATTCCTGAAAGAATTTAAATTTTTCTGTCTACTTTGACTGGAAACTTCTTTTATCAAATAACTTTGATTTGAAGTTTGAAATAACTGAACAAGTGTAATTGTCCTTAAGGTGCTGAGAAGTGTTTCATGGTTTTCTTCTGTGATGGACAGGACCTCAAATGTGATGTCTTAATTTCAGAATGATGATTATTGATAACTTGAGCAGGTACTTTTCTGTACCTGCTCTCTAAGGATCTCCAGGTATTTTACAGACATTAGGGAATGAAGCTTCCCAAAAATTCTTGACAATACTATTTTCGCTTCAGAGTTCCAGAAAGTGAGACAGGGATATGAAGTAATTAGCTGAAATTCACATAGTCAGAGTTCAAGATGTTTGGCCTTTTGATATATTACTTAAATTTTATATACTAAAGTTGTATTTTTTACAGATTCAGGATTGTTTTACCATGAAACAAGTAGGAAAACACACGTGTTAGCATAAAGCAGCACCATCTAGATAAATTGTTTGTAAGAATCTGTCATCTTTTTTTCTTTTTAAAAAGTTTTGAGAGTACTCATTGTCTTACTCAGAATAGTAGATCACTGTGCATGAGCTGTGTGGGATGATGTAGGCTGCATTTGTAGTTGTTTCCAAGTTTGATGTTACAAACCCCCTTTGCTACATGCATTTCTCAACGGCGTCTTTAGAGCAAGATAGAAATCAGTTTAGTTAACATATGTCATCAAGTTAATCATCTTTGTTGTAGAACCACATGCTCAGTAGTATTTTCCTGACAATTCTTCGCTCTTCAGGAGAGGAAGGTTATTTCATGTGTGTGCAGTACTAATGTGTACTGTGTCTGAAAGTGCCTTAGCTTGTAAGCAGTCTGGTGTTTAGCTGGTAACTGTATCACTTAGAAAGGCAACCTTGATCTACAGAAGTTTCTGGCTTCTAAAGTAAAATTGGCAAGAGATTTTCCCTTTTGAAGGAGCTCAAAATAGAAGCTACTTTTATGCTGAAGTATATTCTTTATTCATGTTCCCTCATTGTAAATTCAGACTATTTCCCTTTTATATAGAGGTTGCAGTCTTTTGTTGTTTTTGCTTAGCTTCAAAGTACCAACGAGTAGAATCTTGTTCAAGCATGTTGTTCTTCAAGGGACCACCTTATAAAATAGCAGACTGTTTTTTCCCCTTGGGTCCAGTCTGCTAGGCAAGTTGCATGCAATGTCTAGTGAAAGATTTCTTAAACACATCTTTTCTGTGAAGGGCCATCTTCTGAGGTCTTTCATTTAAAGAGTAAAACTGTGAAGCTTAGAACCTGATCTGGCTATGTCATGTCTTGCTGTTTATCTGGAAAAACAGGCTTAAAAGGTGAACTCCGGGTCTCAAACCCAGCGAAGTGGGATTTTGGCATTTGCTCTGAAGAGGCTGCTCCATGGGAAAGTTGAATATGTACATGGTGTAGCTAAAGCCAAAACTAAAGAATACCTGCTGGAGCTTGTCTGTTGTTGCAGGTTGTGTCCGTCATGCCTTGTCCTGTGAGTATACAAATTTGATGCCCAAACTCAAAATCTGATGCACTTCTTTGGTAGTCAGCAGACAGTGCCTGATCCATGGGGTAGTTTTGAAAAGTTAGATGGGCTTCTGGTCACTATCTTTCTGCTGTTGTTTACACTAGGAGTTTAGGTAGAACAGCCTTTTCATTGGGCTATAAGTTTGGTGCTTGAAGAGACACAACTTAAACATTACATTTCTCTCTGCATTTCAAATGTTTTCTGTTTTCCAGATTAGTACATCAAACCCTTAACAAAATGTGTCTTTCTAGTGATGCTGTGTTAATTTGTTCTGGCACTCACTATTCTGTAAAGTTCATCAATAAACCTTTTAAGAAAGTTTTTTATTTCATGATGCTTTTCTTCCCTTATAAATCTTCCCCAGCTTTTGTATCTAAAGTATCCCCTAAGCAAAGCAAAGGGAAGTGAATACCATATTAAATCTTATTAGATTAGAGGAGTTAAGAAATGAATCAATGATCACTGAAATAAACTTTGTAATCTCTTGAAGTATTTCCTTTGAACCTCAGCTAAGATATCTTGCAGAACTAAAATTAAAGAAAAAAAGTCTAGTAAAATGTTCTTTATCTGTTTCTTGGTAAGTAAACACTGCTAGCTTTAGCAGATTGTGGTGGGTTGACCCTAACTGGATGCCAGGTGCCCAGCAAGGCTGCTTCCTCACTTCCCCTCCTCAGCTGGAGAATCAAGAGGAAAATATAACTAAAGGCTTGCAGGTCAAGATGAGGATGGGGAGACATCACTCACCAGTTACTGTCATGGGCAAAACTGACATGACTTGTGGAAATTAATTGAATTTATTACTGATGAAATCAAGAGTAGGATAAAGAGAAAAACAGATCTTAAAAACACCTTCCAGCCAGCCCTCCCTTCTTCCTAGGCTCAACCTCACTCTGGATTTTTGTACCTCCTTGCCCCACCAGAGCTACAGAGGTATTTTTGCTCTGGTGTCTGGAGCACCTCCTGCCCCTCCTTGTGTGTGCTAAGGTGTGTGCTAACTAACCTTTGTGTCTGCAAAGGTGTTTCTCTCACATAGTCTCACTTCCCTCTCCAGCTGCAGCTCTGCAGTTTGGGGTTTGGGTTTTTTTACTGCTTCTTAAATGTGTTATCCCAGAGGCACTACCGCCATCACCAATGGGCTCAGCCTTGGCCAGTGGTGGGTTGATCTTGGTTCTGGCTGGCATTGGCTCTGTCAGACCTGGGGGTGAAGCTTCTGAAAACTCCTCACACAAACCATCCCTGCAGCTTCACCCACTACCAAAACCTTGCCACACAAACCCAATACACAGATGCAGCAAATAAACAGAGTTACTAAGGGAAGCAGTTTTTAAAGAAGTAATACAGCTACTGAAAATTTTGTTTGTTATTTCTTTTGGCTCTCCCTGTTAGAAGAATATATCTGCAACATCTCTATACACACACAGAGCCCAGAGTTTTGTTTTACAAGGTCTTACGCTGATTTAAAATAAATTAGATTAGTTCTTCAATTAGATTCACAATATTTTGTGTACTCAGAATATTATTTCTGATAATAGACATGTTTTGGGTGCTTGTTAAGGTAATTTCTAATTAAACAGCTGATACTGAATAGGGTAGTATTCAGTATTATAAATATTATAAATATTTTTTTCTTGATGCCAAGTGGAAGATGTCAGCATTTTCCTCTGTTCTCTGCTGTCCTTGTACTTAGTTTGCTGGAGCAAATATGGGATAAGCAAAGAAATTCAAACTGGCAGCTCCTGAATCCTAAGCCTGTTAATCCATATCTTTGGCAAATCCCTTAATCTCACTGTACCTTCATTTTTCTATTTATAACCTGGAGTTCCACCTGTTGGATTGAATTAAGTAATCTTTGGACATACAAGTTTTGGCTGGATGGGTAGAACTAAGAGTATTTAGCTATCTGTATAGATCAAATTTGACGGAATCAAAGCCTTAATGAACTTGCACTTTTTTGTTCATGATAAACAGTTAATTTTAGACAGATGCAGCTTCTTTCCATTAAAATAATTTAACTCTTTTCTGAATACAGAAAAAAGAATAAAACATTATAAGCATTTGAAATTTAAAAGCTTTAACATAAAAAAAGCCTTTAATATCAGTTGTTCTTCTCTTTTTTCCTCCCCCCCTTCCCCAGTTTAGACTCAAAGTTTTTTCCTATGGGAATTTTCCTGCTTTTTAACAGTTATTTGGATGATATTAAAATCAGTTTTGGAGGAAGGGAGGAAAGGCTTTATGGTTGATAGAACTGGATTTCAAGAGTTATATCTATTCATGTGAAAACTAACCAAACCTGCAGAGAGTAAATGTGAAAGTGGCGGCTCTGTTGTGGTTTGGTGCAGAGGATTGTCACACACAATGTACACAATCACCTTAAAATCATTCGGACCTCGAACAGTTTCAGCAGAGTGTGAGATGTAGCATTCATCTTAGCCTGATTGTTAACATTTGCTCATTTGCCTTTTCTTACTCACTTTGTATTTGAGCATTTGCTAAACATTTAATAAAAATTAGGTCAAATACATCCGATACTTAATTTGTGGATATTTGTATTATTCTAATTGGTACAAACTGAACATATTAAAAATGTAAAACTCAGATTAGGAAAGTGTCATCATACAAGCCAATCTGTCTTAATTACCTTTTATTTTTGTGAGCATTTATTATGTAACAGAGATACAGGTAGAGAAGAATTTTAATTTTTTCTCACTTATGACTACTCTGCAGGGCAGAGACCTCACTATTATGACAGTTTTAAAGAATGGCTCTAAGGTATTTTTAGAAGAAGCTTAAGTGAGTGTTAAGTTAATCTAATATTTTAAGCAGCCTCAAAACACTGGATATTTGCTTGCTACTAAGTTAACTCTTCTTAGAAAATTATTTGTCTTGTAAGTTCTTCTACAGGCACCGTGGCAAAAGGAATTTACGTAACTCCTAAAGTTACACAGTAGTGTTCATTTTGAAACTGGAGCATGGTAGTAACTGACTGTAGAAGAGCCTGAATCCTTAGAGAGTTAACTGTGTCATCAAACATATTCCTTACAACCTAGGAATGTGATTGTTCAAGTTATAGCCAGAAGTTATTCTAAAATCTTATTTTCAGACTATAGTAGCTTTTTGAGGAAATAAATCCAGAATTAAATAGATTGTATCTCTGCAGAAAAGATGATGTAAAGAAAATATCAATAGAGTTTTCTTCAAAATACTGCAGTTTTAAGTTATTGAGGTATCCAGAAGTGACTTTTCTGCTCTTTAGAAACTTTGTTCAGATCACTTTGAACTTAAAATGGTTTCAAGGTAAATACGGATTTGACAGATATTGTTATCCTTGAGCCTTAAAGAAAAAATAGCATTTTATTTGTCTTCTTTGATGATTTTGAGGAGAAACAAAACCAAATAATCAAAAGTGACCACACTGAGAAAGAATTGTTAGTAAAAACCTCTCACAGAACATACCTTCAATTAAGCCTCTGCGACTGGCTCCCATCTGCTGTAATTGGAAGTGCAATGCAGAACTTCTTGGGACTTTAATGCAGTCAGAGCAGCATGTAGGCTGCTAATTTTTCTGCACAATAATTTATTTTCCCTTTGCTAACTGGGGAATTCTCCAGATATACTCAGTACAATGTTGTTCTATCATTTCACTATTTGTACTGAATTTTTTTAAAGCTTATTTTTAACTCAGATCACTTTTATAAATAGTTTTCTCTGAAATCTTGACATTGGATTAGTCTAAGTGGGATGAATTGGGTGACTTTTCACAGAATTCAGTTTTGGCTTTAAGTGAACTACTTGAAATTCTACTACAGTTAATATCTTTGAAAGTTGTTGCAGAATTTGTTCTCCCATTTTTGCATGTGTCACTATATAATTTTTTTCCAGTCACGTTAAGGTACAGGTGAGAACCTGAAGGGATACTGTGTTCTGCAGTTTTAGCCTGGTCTGGATGCCACTTCTACAAAATATCCTTTGGTTGTCTTCTACAGTCTTAGCATGTGACTTCCGTGCCTGAGAGCCAGAAGACATCTAGGGATCACTAAAACGTTGTGATGGTTCAATTGCTTTGTGCATACACATTGTTGCAGGTTTTAGAGTCACTGAATAGATGTATTCTGATAAAACTACTGCATGCAATCCCCTTGCTTCCAAGTAGCATCAAGTGATTTGGAAAGGGCCAACAGCACCATGACAGGAGCTTGCGAGACAACAAAAGAAAGGCAAAGTATTTCACTGGTTTTGAAGGAGTTTCAAAGTTCTAAAGTATTTTAAATTTTTGCTTGTTGAAAGGTCCCAATTCCACAATGTTTTACCTGAGTCACAGGTGTGTTTGAAGAAGCTGCCCAGTAACTACACTGTGTAGGCTTTGTCTAACATGGAAGTGAAGGTGTTGTAGTAGAAACGTTTCTAGGGAGTGGGACGAAGCATAGTGTGTTGCATTATTTGTTAATGCAGCCATTTTTTATTAGAAGTGCATAGGCAGGTTAGGGCACAGAGGAGCACCTGTTTCCTGGCTTTCTCTGGCCACTGAGTATCAAACAACTTTTTGTTGATGAAACAGCAGAGTATCTGTGTGCGAGTTCAAACGTCTGAGTAACTGGCAGCTGGGTTTTCTCCATGTAAAATTGCAAGCATTCTTCTCATATCATACTATCCTCCCTCTCGCTGCCTTCAGTCCCGCCTTGAAATCTTCTATTTTGAGGGCAGAGTCTGCCAAAGACGCATTGGCAAGAAAAGTAAATTCTCCCTCTGAAGATCTCATGTCACTCATTAGCATGTGAGAAGGGTGATTGTAAATAAACAACAAGTTATTTTAAGTTCTGTGTAGTATTAATTCTAATAATGTATACAAGGACATACAGCTGACTGGATAAGGTAGAGATACCTTTATTGTTTAGAAAGAACTGATCCCTGCTCCCAGTTAAGTGCTTGGCACTTTATCCCAGAAGCCTTATTGTAACGAGAACAACTGACACTATCTTTATGTTAGCATTACCTCTAGTGTCCTTGTTTTTTTTCAGTTCTTACCTTATCTTTTTTTCAGATCTAACCAGGTGAAAGAGGACCAAGAAAGTACATGTGTGTATCCTATAGAGTTGTCCAGTATTCAGTTAAGTGCTATTGCCAGTAATCCATGTTATGATCCCACATTGTATCTTTAATATGAATAAGGGAAATATACAGGACTGTATGTTCCACCCCACAGTGCAAATGGGTTGCCCAGGAATACTGCAAGTTGAAGCCTATTCTATTAGAAATTGTACTTTCATTACCTTGGAAGCAATATAATTTTTCTTTCTTCACAATCATTTTTTAAAATGGCTTTAAAACCAAACCACTATGCTTCACATGACTATGAAACATTTACGGTTGGTTTAGTCTACTTTGCGCTGGAAAAAGGCTCAGCATTTAAGATATCCTAGTGATTCAGTTTCTTGTGGTAAGAGCTAGACAGGAAAAAGAGACCTATTCTGGTCATATGCCTAAGATAAATTGGAAACTGAAGGTGTTGTCTTCTCAGAATTGAATGCGTCTGAGACTTAACTAATGCCTTAATTAAGTCTCCAGTACCATGTCAGCATAACCTGATCTAATTGCTGGCTAGTGAGGTACTGCCTTCTTGCATCCTTCTTATGGCAGCTCCAGCACTTGTTCCATCTTGTGCTGATCTGTCTCAGCATGGTAAACTGGCAGCAAACTAACTATTCAGTACTTCTGCTGCTTGAGTTAGTTTTCTCCCAGCACAGCACATTGAAATGTGCCAGTGCAAGGTCACAGAGAGGTGGAAGGCAGAGTGTGGTACTCTGCAACCATAGCCGAACTCAAACCGCCAACAGTTCCCGAGTGCAAAAATCCCAGCATTGACAAACCCAGCCTTAAAATACAGGTCATATTGCTTTGTATTGGTATTTAGTCTAGTCTAATTAGGTAATATACTGAATATAGTAATATTTTGCTTTAAAACCTCCTTTAGAGAGTAATACACTTGTTGAGTTTATAGCCAGAAAGTACCATTAGGCCGTGAAGTTTGACCTGTATAGCACATCATTAAACTTCACTTAGTAACACCAGTATTGAGCCAAAACACTTTTGTCTGACTGAAAAATAATTTGCATATCTTCCAGAAGGGCATTCAGGTTTGATTAAGTCATGTGAGCCTGAAGGGGCCAAAGGGCCCCTGGGAAAAATAGCAGGAGGAAGCAGTCAGCTGCCGGTGCTGCCAGAGCAATTAGGCTGGCCTGCAGCCCGGTCCCCATGAAGTACTGAGTTTTCATGGGAAGGAGGGTTTCTGCAAATAGTCTGCTCTCCTCTTGGACACCTTCCTCAGGAAGGCTGATCCATGGGTAGTTGTTCTGCAGGTATGCAGTAGGGTGGCCCTTGTGCACAGTCCACACTGCTGCTGCTGCTGAGAGGAAGTTGCTTGTGGAGATAGAAGGGCCAGGTGAGAAAGAAATTGTCCTGACAGGGGAGGAAGGTTGTTTATTGATAACTTGTGTGTTTTGTTAGAGGTCAGAATTTACCAAGACTTACTTGATTTTGATACCTTTGGGGGTCTGTAAAATCAGATTCCTGAACACACCACTAGAATCTCAACTTGCGCTGTCTTTAACAATGTGATTATCTTCACCCTAATTTTTTTTTTTTTTACTTTGTGAAAATTATGGGGTTTTAAGTGTTTCAATCATTTGTTGAAGTCAATTCCTTATTCTTGTTTTTGACAAGTTAAGTAAATTGTCACCTTGAGCCTCTCTCTGTGAGGCAGGCTTTGTAAGCACATGATCATTCTTGCAGCACGTCTGACTCCTTTTCAGTTCAACCATCATTCCAAAGTTGTGGGTATTTCTGATTGGTCAAGTGCTGGTAACTGAGCCTCTCTACTTGACATTGCTGTGTTTACTCATCTCAGGACCATGTAATCCTCCTAATTACATTTTCTGAGCATTTCTCGTGACCACCTTTTTCACCTGTCTTTGTAGAAACTATTTACCCAGGTGGAGCCCTCTGCATTCTTTGTTTCTAGATACAATGTTTCATGTATGAGGCTCTAAGCTACATGTGAGCTGACTATGCCCATGAGGTTTTTCCGTGTTACTACTCATTACTTTTAAATTTTTTGTTTCCTCAGTTTGTATATTATACTTAATAATTTTTCTCTTCTAGGCCATTAATTGAAAAATTGCTTTAAAATGTAGAACTGAGGAGGTATTCTTGGGGATCCCAAGAGAAATACATCTCCTAAGTAGTGATTCCTCATCTGTATTTTGAGATGTAACAGTTCATGTGGTTAGTTGTTGTTTTGAGTAATTCAAAATTTTTAATCACAGCATTGTTTATATAAAGTGTACTATCTCGGAAAAACTAACTGGTTTTTGATGCTTTTTTACACCTAGACTTGTGTTCCCCTTTGAAAAGATTGCTTAATTCACCAAGAAACTTTTCTTCATGTTTCATAGCTATTAGTTATTAACTGATAAAATACAATATTTCCTGTTTAAATATTTTGTCTGGGAGTGCTATCAAAGTGGCCATGATACAGGTGCCCAGGTTATCTCAACTGGTGGCAGTACTTTAAGTGTTATTTTGACCCCATCAGCATCAGTGTACTGTGTGCTTGTTGGGTAGGCACTTCACTCAGCGTAAGCCCCAGTCTTATAATTTTTAAGTGCTAAAGTGACTTCAGCATTTTTCTGGTCCTGTAAAATTTCCCAGGTGTTTCAGGCTTTGAAAATCACTTCTCAGTAGGACTGAGAGCTTGTCAGCCAACCCTCTTCAAAATTCTCACAGAAATTATGAACATCTGCTTTTAATTTTTTAATATGTTAAGTACCACTCCACTACTGACATCCTCGCAAATTATCATTGAAATGGAAAATGTTTTGGATTCTGCAGAAAAAGAAGGATGATATGTATCAGATTAAATATAGCACATGCTTTTTCTGAACACTGCTTTATTTTTCCCCCCATGTAGCAAAATGTCAAGAGGACTATCATTACTACATTTTTCTCCTGATATGCATATCATTATCTTTGTCTTTTTGTCCCCTGATTTTTTTTTTTACCAGCTTTATTTTGTTTCTCTTCCCAGTTTCCTGCAAATTCCTGGCTTCTGAGTATTATTCGCTGCTGTCAGATGCCTTTTTTTTTTACATTGCATTATTTGTTTTTATACTGCTTAGGGGTCTATAAAAGATATTTATGCTAATACTAGATGAATTTTACTTGAATCTTCCACTTGAAATATATCAGAAAGGTAGTTAAAATATTGCCGGTGTTCGGCAGAGAACTTACTCTCTCCCACTGTCTGAATTTCATCTTGGGTAGGCTGTGCACCTTTTGGAAAGGGATATATCACAGAATATGCTGAGTTGGAAGGGACCCGTAAGGATCGTTGAGTCCAAATCCTGTCCCTGCACCGTATCAGCCCCAAGAGTCACACCATGTGTCCAAACACCTCTTGAACTCTGTCAGGCTTGGTGCTGTGACCACTTCCCTGGGAGCCTGTCCCAGTGCCCAGCCACCCTCTGGGTGAAGAACCTTTTCCTAATACTCTATCTAAACCTCTCCTGACACAACTTCAGGCCATTCTCATGGATCCTGTCTCCCGTCACCAGAGAGAAGAGATCAGTGTCTGCCCCTCCTGTTCCCCTCACTAGGAAATGTGTGACATTTCATCCAAATAAGGTATAATACAAAAATGTGTCAATAAAGATGTTTGGCAGCACTGTGACAATGAAATTCATATGAAGTGTGCAAGAATGATAAATATTATGAAGAAAGGAGGAGAAACTCTCTAATAGCATAATGCTTCAACACAGTGTTTGCATAATGGAGAAAGTGTTGATATAATTTATACAGACTTGAGGTGGTTTTCTGCACATTCCTGATTTTAGCATTTTTTGACATTTACAATGTTGTATTACTGTCACATTTTTAAATGGCTTTTCCTTGAGTTTTTTTGAGATAAACATGATCTTACACTACTGAAATAATTGATTAATACTAACAGCCTTCTTACTCCATGTACTGCCATGTCTTCCATGTACTTACTGAACAACTTCCATAGCAGGTGGTTGTTCTTTGTTCATTTTATGACTTGTGCATAAAATTAGGTCACAGCTTGGACAAAGCCTTGTTCTATTCTTTGCATGATTTCTAAAACATCTGAAGGAGTAAACAGGGAAAAAATTCAGTTTCAGATGCAGGAATTTGTAACATAAGATTAAAATTTCAGTGCTTAGGCAATGCCAAAAAGTTTCTATAAGGGTTATTTGCTATACATGGCTTTATCTCTGCTTATCCTTATTTTATTTTATTGGGTGGAAAGTTAGATTTTTAAACTGTGAAGATCCAAAAGCAGGTCTTTCAGTTTACTCAAATTAGGGTGGTTTGCTGTAATGATGTGTGCCATTTATAAAGCTGAATAGTAAGTCTTCTAAATGATAGAAGCTGACAGCAAAGGCAAAATAAGCCTTATGTTGGCATGTCAGTTCAACTGTGGGTGGATTTTCAGAGTTTTGAACTCTTTAGCTATTAATAACCCACTCTCTGCAGAGAAATCTAATCGGGTAATTTCAAAATTAATTATCACACTTTCAACCACCTGATAGTCATGAGTAACTCTTGAAAAAAAAAAAAAAACAACACCCAAACCAACAAAACCCGAAACTTCAAAAGGATATGTACTCCCATTACTAGGAAAGAAAATTGACTTGTCTGTAATACCTTAAGGCAAGCATGGCACTTTTGAAGAAGATGCACCTTTCCAAGTCAAATACAAATGCATAAGAGGGGGTGGAACTAGCTGCACTAATGACTTTTTTGCCCAGAGCAAGGGATGTTCCAGTGTTGTTTAATAAAATGCAGTCTGCGAATGCTACAAAATAGAGGCTCATACACCACTGCTGAGTGCTAAAGTGACTAGTTAAAGATTCATTTGTCCTTAATTAAGATGACCTTAAATTTCTTTGCATGGTGGCTACTGGAGGATGTAATTGAAGGCACCTGACACTTATTCACTAGTTCAAGATTTTACTCTTGCAAGAGATTCTTCAGTAGATAAATTCAGAATGATTTATCCCTTTAATGCTTTAGCTTTAATAACCGTAAGCTATTTCCTTAATCATTTAGAATTGTGTGATGCAGGAGATAGTTCAGCTTACTCTCCAAGAGATTAATTTCCTGCTTTTACACTGGCATTGACTTCTTTTTTTATTAAACAGGAATATTACAGATTTCAGTCACATTTTCTAATTGCAGGTACTATCATTTATAAAATGTTGTCACTCTCTCCTGTGTGCTGTGGAGGTAGGGACATTTTGTAGATTGCATTCTGAGGAAGGTGATGAATTGCTTTCAGACACTGGAGAAAAGAGTTTGCCTGGGAGTCCTGTGGCCAGCTGTTCTACAAGGTGGCTTGCAAGGAAACTGCTTCTTCCCAAGGAAGCAAACTGAGCCTGTGGCTAGATAAGGACTTTTAGGTTGGCACTGGTGAGAGAAGGAGTAGTCCTTGCCTTCCTCTCTACTCCTGATTTTCTTCCCTTTCTTTGTCGGGTGCAGTTGGCTGTATAGTGAAGACAGCACAGAGCTGATCCAAACAAAAAATAGCCTGTAAACCAGAAATTTCTTTTCAGTTTCATTAGTTTGTTGTCCTGTATAAGCAGCTGTGCTGGAATAATGGAGGGGATGGGAATGAAATGTAAGGGAGAAAAAGACTTCCCTTTGCAGAAGAAGACCCTGTAAAAAATCTGTGTTTGTATTACAGCTTTGTCTGATGGTGTTATAAAGGGCCTGGCAGGCCTGACCTGTTCTTAACACCATCAAACTTCTTTTCCTCAGAAAGCAATTTATATATAATTTCAGATCTCTTGTTTACAATTGTAGCATAAGCTATCAACAGCTTGTTGAATTTGTCTTGTCTGGCTTTATCTGCATGCAGGAGAGTGGGAGCCAAAGCAGAAAGATGACTAGTTTATTGTCTCACATAACATTTTAACTGAAAACATCCTGGTTGCAGGTATTTCTAGTGTTTTCCTGAACTTTCCATGCGAAAAGTATTATGGATGCTTAACTGACAGATATTAAATCCTCTGTGGTATAGGTCCTATTTTTTCAGTTTGTTGTTCTTCTGCTCATCCCAAAGTTGTTAGAATACTTTTTCTATTTTTTTTTTCAAAAGCCCACTGGTGCTACAGCCAATGAAGTAGCTTTATTCTTTTTCCTGACTTTGTGATGTATGTTATAATTTGCTATACATACAGAAAAGAGTTTGCACAAAATGATGCATGTTTTACTCAGACCATAGATGTAATGAAGTTGCTTTGACAGGCAACTTTAATATATCTCTGCTCTTCTCAAACTGTGAAAAAGGCTCTAGGGGAACCAAGAGTGTTTGCCAAAACTGCTTAGGCAAATGCCTAAACATATCCTCCAACCACACTCATAGTGCTTGAGCACAGCAAACTAGGACTGAGTCAGACTGACAGTGTTTCTAGAATAATTCTGTTTCAGATGTTAAAATTAGTGGATGGATAAAGAAAGCATCTCTGCTGACTGCGAGTACATTAGAATAACAGAGCAAAACACACCACTGCAGACAGTCAGGAGACTAACATTAATCAAGGTGTTCACCTGTATTTTGTATTGAAGCTTCCCAAAACAAACAAAACCACTGGAAACATTATTCAGGCTATTACCGGTGGTTCCTTAGTCTTGACAGTACCAGCTCAATTCAGAGCTGGTTAACCTGAGGATTCTTTCTCTTTACCAAGTAGTGCTATCTCTAGCACTCATCTTCTGAGCATATCCACTTGTATTAAAGAGCCTTTGTGTGGCAATACTTGAAAGCCTTCTTCAGAATTTGTTGTGCTCTGTGTTTTAACTGAGCAGTTTTTAATATAAACCTTTTCTGCTTCCCTTGTCTATTCTCTTCTTCCCCTCTTCTCTACTCTTCTTTTTCCTGAGTAACTGTAGGGTGAATAAAGAAGCAGTTTTGCATTTCAGTGCACTTAATGTAGCCAAGAGGTTTGTTCATTGCTGCTTTGTACTTTCAAGCAAACGAGAAAATTTAGATTAATAGGTTGTTTATTCTTTTGCGTGTTCCTCAAATCAAAGGCACTGGATTGCATTATTAAAGCAGTTTTGTGTGGCAGGCTTGGAACTGTCCTCACTGAGCTGTACATGAAGAAAAACGATGGCTTTTCATCCCCCACTCATTATGCAGATTGGCACAGGAACACTGTTAAATGTGGTATCATGTACTATCACTTAAAGACCTTCCTTCTGTACAGCTAATGTTGGGCTCCAATTTCACAGGATGATCAGTCTTGGAACAGACAAGGGAAACCCTAGAAATAGAAACACGTATGTCCTTAAATTTTAAAATTTTAAATACTAACCAGTTTAATAAACCGAGGTTTTGCTCAGAACACTAGTGACTGTCTGCTTTGCTGTGCTCTCAGATCTCTTCATTGAGGATTCTGTTCATTTGTTTCTCATCCGTTCAGTTAGCAATAATGCTTAATTTAGGCTTTCAACAATAATCTATCCAGCCAAATTATTGAAGAAAATTTTAAACATTTTGAGACCAGACCCATAATGGAAGGATCTAGCTAGTGTTGGGTAGCTGACTTAAATGCATGACTCTGTCCTGTGGATGTTCTCTACTGAACGGGCAGAAGTGTATCTCTGGGTCTCTGCATTAGGTACTCTAATTCCTTTTTCATTCTGTGACAGCAGAGTGTCTCCTCACCCAAGGCCTTCTGCTTTCAAAGTGAAAAGTCTGGGGGACATAATTTAAGAGTAGAGGAGGCAATTGTGCCTGTCTTAGGTAAATAGGAGGAAACAAGTTTCTTTGCCTTATTGTTCTATTTTGGCTCTAGCTAATGTTTAGAGCAAGAAAGCATTACATTCATCATCTTATGAAATGGCAGGACTTCTACTGTGTGCAACACACCAGCATGGCCGGGTGCACAGTAGGAAATAAGCACTGTCACAGTTACCAGACTGGCTGAACCTCTGTACTCTCCTTGTGCAATATCAGGTATTCTTCTTCGGTGTCAGACCTGATGCAGGATGAAGTAATTATGATTTTTCTCATTGTGTGCTCTGTTTCTGATTCTGCAGTCCCTTTTCCTAAATTGGAATCCTCTAGTTGGTCTGACTGAAATGTACATTCTCTCTGAGATACCAGCTGTACATTCTCTCTGAGATACCAGCTGGGTTCTCCAAGTCTCCCTAGAGGAAAGTGTTGAAAGCAAACGTTATGTAGGCTTGTTTATAAGGTACACTGTCATCTTCCACTTGACGATTATGTAGAATTCCTCCAGCCACTTTCTTATTTCACTTGTCTGTGTTAGTTTGTATTTGTATCACTGATCAAATGCCTGTCAGGCAACCATTTTCTTTCTCCAAGGGATCTCTACCTTTTTGGGGAATTGAGAGTGCCAGTACTTTGTTTTTTAGGGGTTGGTTTGTTTGTTTTCAGTCTCTGCATAGAAAAGTGATGCGTCTTTTCTACCTGAAACATGCAAATGTACTAGTGTCTTGTAACTGCTATACCAGATTTCTGGGGACAATATCAATTTTAGTCTTTTATAACTTTTCAATTCTCTAGATTGTTCATTCATGCATTAATGCTTGTAGGCCATGATAGCCAAGTTCGTAAAGGAATTACAGATCTCTGTTTCTAATGTTACATATCAACTTTTAACCTGATATAAAATGCCTCAAACATGAATAATTAGACCACTATATTCTTCTCCTGTATTCCTAGGCAGGGGAGAAAACATGACTGGATCCCAGACAGCCTATGTGTAGCTATGTGTTTGATCTGTGACAAATATGACAATCATTTAGCTGAACATTGTCACTTTTGTGAGAAAATCCATAAATATTTTTATCTTTCTGCTTAAACATTCTAGATACTATTTTGCCTGCTTAAATCCTTTATTCAAATTTTTTTCCCTTGTAGCTTTTGGACGTTTTTGAGTCAGATATCGCTGTTCGGCCATATATATCATTATCGTTAACCTTGTGTTGGTGACCAGTAGTATTCACACTTTGAAATACTAAAATACTGAAAAGAAGAAGAATATGTTACACTTGTGTTATCTAGTCAAAACTCTTGTGTCCCTATTCCTGTTTTGCATCTGAAGGCACATTACTGCAACGAGCTCCACTCTTGTGTCTCCACATATTCCTGCTATACAAGACACTTCCAGTAGTTGTATGGTTTTCTTTTTGTTTCCTAACAGGTATAACAGAAAGTATTTTCAGTGCTTCCTTTTAACATCTAGAATAGTTAACATTTTTACTCAGACATTGAAATTAGAATCTAATCTGTCTAGCCCTGAAAAGCTTTTAAATCTACACTGTATTCTTGGAAAGACTTTAGAGTAATATAGACAGCAGTTCAAAAATGAAATTGGAAGAAAAGCTAATTAAATTTCCAAGTAATTCACTGATTTCTTATTTCAAACATTAACTGCGAAGCAAGTAATGATCGTCTTCCTTTTGCAGTGGCAGTGGCTGCAGAACTGTGTGTTCCTCGTTCAGCAGAAGTCTGTTCTGGTCACAGCTGTGTATACAAAGCTAGAAGTGAAAATGAGATGTACACATAAAGGCTCTCAGTCTATTTCCCTTTGTAGCACTCATCTGTTTGTTCTTTACCAAACCCCAGAAAACATCCTCCTAAAAGGAAAGCACAAAAGTAAATAGTGAGAAGATTTGTTTTTTCCCTTGATAAACATGTCATGCAAAGTGACTTTCCAAACATATCCCATTTAGAAACCTTGAACTTCATCATTGTTTGTTGCCCACAAGCATGAATCCTAAAGGCCCCCATTCTTCCTGTTTCCAATTCCAGGATCTGTTAAGCCAAGTCTTGTTTTGGCACATGGACCCATGTTTTCCAGTCCAAAGAGTCACTTTCTGTATTTTTCTAATAACTGACTAACTGTCTCTTGCATTTGTCTGCTGAATGTCTCTGAGTGTTCATGGAGATGGGATATTTTTCGCTTTCCTTTTGGATCCCCTATGTGTTAATAATTTCATTTAATCTTGAATCTCTTAAGAGCTAGCACTACTAGTTTTGGAGCCCTTAATACTGCATGTAGGTGGGGACTTGGTACAGCAAAGCCTGAAACAGATCCAGACAGAAGATAACTCATGTGAAAGACAACTGAAAGGATGGATGCTACCTTTAAATGTGGCGTGAAAGTAAGAGGAGTATGAATTAATACATTCATATAGCATCCCCTTTTTTACCATCCACTTCACATAAAGTACTACTAAAATACAGCTACATCTGATGCAGTGAATTGAGATAAAGTTCTTTTGCCAGAAACACCAGGAAGCAATTTTTTTCCCATCAGGGCAGTATTAAGAAATATTTCTAATTGCAGGGAGCAAATAGGACCTCAGCTTTCAAGCTTTGCTTTGAAAGATGCAACACATTTCCTTTGAGTCAAGAACACATGCCGAAATACATTACATTTAAGTACTTCTTACAGCTATATTGCTGTACAATTTGTGCCATCTGATTTTCAGACACGTTCCATAAGTCTTAATATTGAATGGGAAAAAAAGGGCAAATGTTGCAGGAAATAAAAGGAACATGTGTGTTCTAAGTCTTCAATGGCTGGAGATGCTTAAAGAGCAGCTTTCATCTTACTCCTCCTCTGAGGGTTTACCATACTTGCACTTCCATGATGGTTTTTTTTGCTGAACAGTCAGGATATTGTTGCATGGGAGATGAAAAAATGTAAGTGAAACCACAGAGCGTACAGTTGTGTTAGAGCAATGTCGCTGAGGCCCCAGCTGCTGGTAGAGGTTAATACAGTGTTACTCACGGTGGATGGCCCATCTCACTGATTATTGCTATTAAATGGGTTAGTCAGCAGTAACTGTGGGTTTTTAGGACTCCTGCCATCTTCTGTTCCAAATAAGGAATGTCCTACATCTTTTAGAGCTGGTGTTTTGTTTCTCTTTTTTTGCGTTGTCTTCTCAGTAGCCTTCATCACAGCAGCAATCCATCCAGGATTCTACAGAAAACTGATCATGCTTCCTTTAGGAGAAATCACTTGCATATCATATCTAGTAAAAATCATTTGCTTACTCTGCTAAGTTATCATCCCACAACTAATCAGTTAAGTGATACCCGTTTTTTTTTTTGCTCCTGCCATAAAGGTCCTTACAAAGATCTTGAAAAGCCTGACCTCATTATGAAAAAGATTACACAACTGAATTCTGTTTTCTGTTTGAACAAGCCAGGATTACGGTATGGATTCCTCTCTACATCTGTCTTCCAGTAGATGGCCTTTTATTCCCCTCTAGAAAGCACTGTGCAACAACAAGAAAGTGTCCTTTTCTCTTTCTGCAACAACTTCCTCTTTTGTCTAGTTTCTTACACTTCCCTGATTACCATAATATATGCATAGCATCAGTGTTAGGGCATAATGCTGGAATATTTAGGACATTTGCCTGAACTTCCAGCAAAATATTCTTAACTTGTAGTTCAGGGTAGATGGTCCATGGAACTTTATTTAGCTGTAAAATAGGTGGCATTTAAGTTTAACTTTGACAAAGATGCATGATGTCCATAAAAAACTTTCAGGATTAATGGAAGAATTTAGAACTTTCTTAAAGAAACATTAAAAAAAAAAGGCTTTGTTTCATTTTTTAGAAATTAATATCTATGTTAAATTCTTATTAATATGTGTTTCTCCATGTGAAATACATAGAAAATCAACATTCTTTCTCTCTCTTTTCAATCTTAAACAACAAAAAAAAATTTTTGGACACATAGCTCACTAGAGTATTGTAAGAGTTAAAATCAAGGGACATTACAGAACCTTAGCCAAAAGCATACCGTTAAAAGGGGCAGTTGGATGCCTTGTTGTTTCAGGTTTCTCTTAGGGCATTCATTCTGTTCTGCATTCAGACCAGTTCTGTAGTGGTGGTCATTTACAATCATTAATCTAGCTCATTGATATTATAATGGGCTCCAAGCATTCTCTGTGAAGCTTACATGCTCCACTGCATTTCTTTCTAAATAACTAATGATGACTTCTTCAGTCTTGTCATTAACCAGATTACCCTTCTCCAGCCAGTTCTCTTATAGATTTGCTTTGTTTGAGGTTCATTTTCTTTTTATGTTTTCACTCTTATAAAAGAGACTCAATATTGGTGTGTTTAAGACCATTTTACATGCCTGAACAACACTGCCCAAGCATAGGTCCAGATACCATACCTATTTTTATGAATAGAGACTTTAACTGTTGACTCAGAGGCTCCTATAAACAATGCCATTTCCTTTCAGACTGTTTTTTTAGGCATTATAATTTGTGAAAGAAAATTGGAGAGAAGTAGCCCACAGTCTGGGTACTTGGGATTATACTGCATAGCCTGTGTATAAACCTCTAGTAAATGTATTGTGCAGTAAAGTCAAAGAATGGCCAGGCCTGCTGATGGCTTTCAGTTCTTGGAAGATGCATGTTTATGTCAGGTAGTCAAATTCTCTGTGAATTCAAGTGCAATGGAAAGATGTGCTAGACCCTTCAGTGCTTTGTGGATCACAACCAGCTTCTTGGGTTTCAACCACAGTGAGTAGACTGCTTTGTGTAATTGCATAGTGGTGTCACTCTTGGTGGCATGTGGAATTCTCCATTCTTCACGTGCCTGAACTTGTCTCCTTCAAGGTTGGGCTCATGATGGATGTGTTTCAGAGAAGCAGTATCAGAGTGCCTGCTGTGATGACAGCTGTTGGTGAAGGTGCAGTTAACTGTTCAAGACTTGACAGTGGATTAGTTAAGAGTTGATGTGGAGCAGGGACTGGAAGAGACACACAAGACTATCCTTAGTCATGATATAAATTATGCTGAAATGATTTGTCTCTCTTCCATTGGGTGCTTGTAGCAGCTGCACTGTTCTTTGAATGCTTCTTCCAAAGCAGTCATTAAAAGAGGAAAGTCCAAAACATTCCTGTTTTACTTATTGTTCTGAGAAAATTGTTGACTGTTGCACTTCATGCTTTTACATGCCACTTCGTGCCATATGAACACGTGGGAGATTCAAGGTACTTGAAAAGACCTGATTCTACCAGAACTGGTTCACTGGAGCCTTTCACTGATGTTTTCTGGAAAAGTTGTCTGGAAGGAAATTGGAAATGGAGGGGATCTTTGATCTGACATTGCTACAGCAATCTGCAGCATTTCCGTAGTTCATTGTATATCCTCCTTATCCTCTACCTCCTTTTTGTTTTAGGTCAATGTCATAGCTTTCTTCTGCTCCCTGACCCTGTGTGCATGACAGAGATGAGCTGTCTACCAGCTAACTGTATTTCTTGGGGCTCCCAAAGCAGAGAGGAAATACCAAGCACTAATTGAAGACTGGCCATATTGTCACTAGTCCTAGTACATATCCGAGGGAGGAGGGGTTGTATGTAAGGTCCTGCATTGAATGAAATACAGCTGCATACCACCTGCCCATTTACTCTGCCCATCTCGTGATGTGTAGCCATGAATTCTTCAGTTGTTTTGAAGATCTTAAGCTTAATGACAACTTGTTTTCTTGAGTAGAGGCTGATCCACATCTTGTCTAAAGATTACTGCTGCTGTTTGAGATCTTGGGGAAATGTTGATGGTATCCTTCAGTGAAGTGTTGCCGGCATTTCTGTACCTCACTATTAAGAGTGCTGTGGGTCCTGTTTCAAGTGGTTGAGCAGTCTGCCCCCCAGATGGTCAGAACTTCAACAGGAATGTTTTCTCCTTATTGTTTACAAGACCAATTAGCTCTGGCATTGGATTGATTATTTTCTACACAAGTGACTGAAAACTTGTCAAAGTGAGGAAAAGTCAACTGTTGAACAAGATAAAAGCAGGCTAAATCACCTATAGCTGGGGAGATCTGCTAGTTATGTCTTTAGTAACATTATAGTGAAAGGAAAAAATTTTCATAGTGGACACGTACAAAAAATGTCAAATGTTATGGCATTTCAGTTATAAATTGCTTTCACTCTGAAATGGTACCTTATTTCTAGTTTTCTAGTTTATCTGTCTTAAAAGCCAGTTCTGTGTTGCGTTGTTTTGGTCTGAGTTTGCTATGCCTCTGAAACATGATGGGTAGTCATACATTCTCATACTGTAGTCCACAAAACTAGGTCTATGTCCTTTTTTAGAGAAAGCTAAATGCCCTTAGAGATCATACTCAATGAGCTGAGCATATATTTAGGATTATACATGCTTTGGAATATGCATGGATTTATCTTTGTAAATGTTAAAGTTGCATGGAGAAAATTGGGTGTCCATTTAAGCCACCATCTGGTTCCTGTAGTCAACTATGTACTGGAAAATTTAAACCAGACTCTTTTGTTTGTCTTCTTCTATCTTCTTTCTCTGCTTCTGGAAATACTGCCAGAAGTTGTGGCTGCTTCTCCTTTCTTATTGTTTACTGTTCTTGCACTTCAGGAACTCTGAATTCTTTAAGCCCAAACTACATTCAGAGTCCCATTCTAGACTTAAAACAAGAAAATAAGGAGTTAACATTGTCTTTAGTGTTGCATTAGGTATAGTGTTAAGGTTCCTAAGATGAAAAGATCAAACTTCAGTCATGTTTCAGATTTTCTGTGGATTCAGGAATATCACACTACATCAGTTAAACTGTTCCAATATTGGAATGTTTTCTTTACAACCATGAGAGCTGAAAACTTTCTCTATGTTTCTAATGAAAGTTTGAATTTTTCAGTTTGTGGATGTGCCATGTTAGCCACATAAGCATCCAAATGATAGCCTTGGACTGTACCTTTGGCACAGCTCATGGTGCCCTGAGTAACATTCACTGAAAGCTGAAGTGATGCTGCCACATGAAACACTTCGTACTAAAGGGTAATTATGGGGAATTTGAAAGGGGCTAGAGGATGATTAACATTTGTATAAACAGAAAGAATCTGGTTTCTGGGGATAGAATTGGAGCAGTTCTGTATAAATTCATTTTCTGTTTTTGTTAATCTGGCAAGTGGTTTATTGATAAAAGGGCTCAAGATCAAAGTGCAGGAAAACAATTGTACCAGCTAGAAGATGTAACTCTTTTAAAAACCTTTCACTTCCTCAAAGTAGGGTGCTACAATATTTGCCCATAATGGACCCACTTCTCAGTTCGTATGAACTGTCTAGGCTACCTCCAGAACAAATTACTTCGTTCTTCATATCAGTGGCAGCTCAATCTTTTCCTTCTTATCCAAGTACTTCACAACTAGCTTTTTGCTCAATCACAATGCTAATCCTCTCTCCCTGTTCTCTCTTGCAGCACTCCCCCCACAAATCTTTTTAGGTCAGTCTGCTTAACTCTCCACTATATTCATCCTGAGTCTGACATAGGTTGTTCCAGGCAAATCTCACTAAATCTCTTTCAGCCTTTGTTTTTTCACATCATAAACTGGGTCTTTCTACCTATTGTCAACAGGAGTCACCTAAGTCTGCTGTTTGCAGCCGTGCTCCTTTTGTAGAGTGCAAAACATCTTGTTTGTGAAGACTGCTCACCTGCAGCAGCACCCTTATGTCTGGCAGGATTTTGCTCATATTCTCACAGGTTAGGAGAGGCAATCCAGGGTGCAGCCAGTTCCTGCAGGTACCTTTCTATCTGAGCCAGACTGTAGTAACTGTGCATTCTTCAGTTACCCTGTCTGCTTTTGCTGTCATGTCATGTCAGACACAAAGACTTCCAGGGTCCTTTCCTGAGGATGTCCTGGGATCTGTTCTGGGAGGATCTAAACAGTATCAGTGGAAAGAGTAGGTTTGTGAGTAACCTGAATTCATCTGCCTGCTTGGATAGTAAGGATGCCAAAAGTTCTGTTTTAAATGTGTCTGATACCAGAGTGTTCACACCATCACAGCAGTAGGGTGCAAGTACAGCAGGTAAAGCTGAACCTGCTGTTGATTAGGAGGATCACTAATCCTATGACATTGCCTTGCATACATCCTGGACGTTAAGGATTAAAATGTCTTAAGCAGGGAACTCCTTAAGCCTATCTAACAGTTTTTCTTTGCTGAGGATGGGTGAATCTGCTGTCCTTATCCCCTTTCTTCCCTCTTCCCTGCACCTGGCTGTGCTCTTCCACAGCTTGCTCTGCATGAGCTTTCAGCACAAATTTCTGAGAGCCAGTGCAATTCACTAGCCCAGGGAAAAAGCTGAATTTTCTCAGCAAGAGGCCTGCTGAGTGCCAGAGCTGGTATAAGGGGTGGTTCAGAACCATGTGGCCACCAGCAAGTGATGGGAAGGGAGAAAGAGAAGTGAGCCTGTCCCTTTCATTAGGAGTAAGGGTTTAGGTTGGCTTATGTGCATGTTGAACTTCATCATCAGCGTTAATGCATCCAGTTGTTAAAATAAGAAAATAAGAAAATATATGCTAGTAATATATAAAATAAAAAATGCAGAAATAATATATGCTAGTAGGTAATGAGATTGAGCCAGACCTTGATACAAAGCCACAGTATTTAAAGCTACTTATGTCCAACACTGCATGGAAAGAACTGGCTCTTATGTTGATCCATGATACAGATTTTACCATTATCCTGTTTAAACTGTTCGCTAGAAAATCTTCCTTTAAACAATTAAGTTGTTTTTCATCTAACCTTGCATCAATCTTTGGCTTTTAGAGCATTTTCCTATCGCTTAAAAGTAACAAGTGGGTCTCTCTCAGTTTTCTCCTGATTTTCCTACACTCTTTAGACTATGATGTAATGATCGTGGAAGCTGTCTGTACACTTCAAGAGCAGAATGAATCCTGCTGTACATGTCTTACATGAACATGCTTAGTCCTATGCATGGATTAATTTTCCTAGAATTCTTGGCTCTCTCTTTGTTACTAGCACTAGATGTATGGAGGAAATTAGGCCATAGGTATCCTGTGAACAAGGCATGTGCAGGCTTAGCCTGCTAGCCAGATGGTAGTTGTGAAGTTGCAGTATTATCAATACTCATGTATTTTGTAAAATTGTAGTTCTGGTAGACAGCTTGAGAACACATTGACTTTTATTTTGGGGGGCTTTTGGTTTTTTTTTTTGTTTTTTTCTACATGGTTGCAATCTTGCATGGATATAGAGAGAATCTTAGGTACATGATACACCAGAAACACCAAAAAACTAAAGGCCAGCAAAGACTCTTCCAACACTTAAAAAAAATTAAATTAGACTGTTCTCTGTTATATTTGCAGGAGACTGATTTACAGCTCTATGACTTCGACTCTTGAATGACTTCATGACTGTGGTAGAAAAGCAACCTGTGGAAATTGTGTGTCCTAGCATAATTCAAAGGGGACAGCTACATTGCTCAGGGCTCCAGTCTGCTTGGATACTGGTTGTACATAAAAAATTATGGGAATAGGGAACTTTAATGTATATTCATCAAGGCAATCCTTGTGTTTCTGGGAAGCTACTAATGTGACTTTTTGGGACAGATTTCATACACCAGCTGCAGTAAATAGTCTCCTACTGCTTTGGGCATTTTTATAGCTGTCACAATGTTGTGACAGTGTTGTAGATAGCTACTTTTTGTGCTGAAAGCAGCCTAGATACAGCAGCAATGACTGCAATTCAGGCTAAGTCCTAAATATTTATTGGCTTCCTGGGTAGATTTTACAGCCTTCACTGAGCTCCAGGCTTCTATGTCTGGGCTGCTGTCACTATGAAAGATAACTAGTTTTAAGATAATTCAGGTGTGCCTACACTTCACACACAACACTGACAGCAGCATTAACACATCACTTAGTACTCCTGGAGTGTGCATCACTCCAGGTCATGTGCCATCTGTTAGCCACATACAAACCAGAAACAGTTTTGATATGTGCTTTAAAAGTCAGAGAAGTACAAAGCAGCTGCCTCCATGTTTCTCAAGGTAGGCCATTTTTATCCAGAAAGTGGTACCTTCTAAGACTGTACCTCAGAGACAAAATTATTTCTCCACTCTAGCCCTGAAACATGAGAAACAGTCTGCCTCAGGCACTAAAAGACAATAAACTACTCACAGGACACTCCAATCTGTAGGAAAGGGTTAGGATTTTGCTAGTGGCATGGTCTCAGCAGCAGTACAATCTAGGCAATAATTTGAAGTCCAGTACAGCAAAAATTATGCTGAATGGTCAAAGTACTTCCTGTTAAACTCCTTCTTAGTGAGCTGTTGTTTTCAAATGACTTTGGAATTTGTTATTAGTTCTTTTTTCTAGAAGAGTGAAGTGTTAGTTCAGCTGTAAATGAACACGATTAACATGGAGACTGCAATCTTCATCCTTAAGCACATGGTATGAGCAAGTTTGTTCCACTGCAAGGGCATGGTAGAGTGTATATATCTCACTGCCCTGTGCTGTGGGGTCAGATTTAAACACTCCATGATTTGCTTCATTTGTTACTGAAACTTGAGATGCAGTAATTTGTGGTAGCAACCAAAGTAGCAGTTGTGGATTCCAGTTTTCACTCATTTTGACTGGTACCTTCCTTCTTTTCTTTCTTTCTTCATCATGCAACATTGAACTCTATTTACTCAGCTGTGGCCTGGAGACAGGAAGGAGCAACGTGGTCATGCACCAAAACTGCCCTTGTTTATTCCAAGCAGCTCTTGGCAGACAATGTGGTGCATGGGCAAATGTAATTTTCTGCATGGTCTTCACTGACCTTGCTGTAGGGGATAGGAAAACAGTGATCACAGCAAAGTGAAGACACCTCCTAAGGTCTGTGGTGATCCCACTTCCTGTATAAAAGGTATCCAACTATAGTCTGAAAAATTGGTATGATTTGTTGGTCAGGCGCCTGGGGTGTCTACGGATGAGTTGTGTTACAGCCTAAAAAAGTCTGCCTCTGTACTTCAGTGAATAATTTGATGCCATTTCCCCAGGCATAAGAAACAAAAGATTTCTTTAGAGCAGGAACTTCTCTGCACCACTTCAGCTTTATGGGCAGTTCCTGTCTAAATGGACCATTTGCCCAAAGATTGAAACTGTAATTAATTCCACTTTTATTGACAACAAACTTCATTCTCTAATGTGCTGGTTGGAGAGGATCTCTGCCACCCTTTCCCAAATTCTTTCTGAGAAGACTTCTGCTTTTATTCTATATTGTTTTCTTGTTTTATGGTAGAGGAGTAGGGATGATGCTGTGATTAGGTATGAAGAGAGAGAAGAAAAAACATAAATTTTTATAAGTTTTAAAAGTATCTTATTTTACCAAGTGAGACATCTCTATTTATGCCTCAAAACTAATGCTCTCTTAGGGCCCAGTTACCTTCTCAAGCTGCTTTTGTCTATCAATCAGACAGGGACTGAGAAAAAAGTGCAACTTTCTCTGGAAACCTCATCCTTCAAGAAAAACCAACCTCAAACTCCTTCACCTTCAGAGAGAAAAGAGGAGACTAAAAATCGAAATTAATGAAAAGGGCCTTTGCTGATTAAAGCAGGCAGATTATCCTCCTAGAGCCTGTCTGTTCTGAATGCATGAAAGATGTTTTGTATACTGCTGGACACAACACTGTGAAAATCTAAAGGGGATCAAAGCAGAGAAACAGATATAACTGGGCTAAGTAGGGAAAGAGAGAGAGGGTAAGGTAAACAGATTTAACTTTAGCTAAATGTTAATCTGTTAAGTAGATTGAATAAAATACAGTATGAAGAAAGGGTTATTATAATGGCCTGTTGACAAAAAAAAGAAAAAATAATGAGCAAGAGGTATAAGGATGCATAAATAGGAATTTGAATTTAACCAAACAAAAAATGGAAATCAAGTATTGCGTAAAGCTTTCAGTTGGTGTGACTCCTTCAGACTAGCATGTAGACATTTTAGCAAAGATCAGAAATTTATTTCCCAGCATTATTCAAAGCTAGATTTAGAAAGCCTTGAAGAGTAAGAGGTCCATACTATCCTGTTCAATTATGACCAAGTGTCAGTTTCAAAAAGAGCTTTTTTATGCCCAAATTCTGTTTTCATGTAACCTGCTTCCTGTGCTGGGCTTGTGGAAAATCACAGAATCATAGAATGGGTCAGTGACCACAGTGGGTCATTTGGTTCAACCTCCCTGCTCATGCTAGGTCATCCTAAAGCACATGGCGCAGGATTACATCCAGATGGTTCTTGAATATCTCCAATGAGGGAGACTCCACAATCTTCTTGGACAATCTGGTCCATGGTCACTCCCACAGTAAAGAAGTTCTTCCTTTCTTCCTTCTTTCCATGTGGAATTTCCTGTGCATCTGTTTCTGCCTGTTGCTTCTTGTCCTACTGCTTGGCGCCATCAAAAAGAGCCTGGCTCCATTCTCTTGGCACCCTCCCTTCAGATACTTATAGACATTGATGACGTCCCCTCTCAGTTGTCTCTTCTCAAGGATGAACAGGCCCAGGTCACTCGGCCTGTGCTCGAAAGAGAGATTCTCCAGACCCTTAATAATCTTTGTAACCCTCCACTGGACCTGCTCTAGGAGCCCCATGTCTCTCTTGTCCTGAGGATCCCAGAACTGGACACAGTGCTCCCGATGCAGCCTCACCAGGGCTGAGTGGAGGGACAGGATCACCTCCCTGGACCTGCTGGCAATGCTCTTCCTAGTGCACCCCAGGATTCCATTGTCCTTCTTTGCCACAAGGGCACTGCTGGCTCAGGGACAGCGTGTTGTCCACCAGGACTCCAGGTCCTTCTCCACAGAGTTGCTTTCCAGCAGGTCAGCCCACAGCCTGTGCTGGTGCAGGAGGTTGTTCTTTCCCAGGTGCAGAACCCTACACTTGCCTTTGCTAAATTTCAGATGGTTCCTCTCTGCCCATCTCTCCAGCCTGTCAAGGTCTTTCTGAATGGCAGCCCAGCACTCCAGGGTATCAGCCATTCCTCCCAGCTTTGTGCCATCAGTGAACTTGCTGAGGAATCCTCTATCTCTTCATCCAAGTCATTGATGAATAAATTAAACAATATTGGGCCCATTATTGAACCTTGGGAGACATGAAACTTGCGTGTACCTTACATGACCAGATAGTTTTCTTGAGAACTTAGGTCATAAATCTTGGTGATACTTTTCTTGATGACTGTTGAGTTAACAAGATAATAGTGAACAAAATTTTCTTTCTTCTGTGTTGTGTCATGAAAGAGAGATAGTGAGCTGAAAACTCAATTCAAAATATGCATAATCCTGTTTATGGTAATTGGGACTTTTTCAATATCTTTTTGCAGTTATACATAAAACTTGGTGATACTTTCCTTAAGGACATTCAAGGAACTGATTAACTAACACTGCAGGAGGAAATCCCACTGTTCCACTGAATTCCATCATTAACACAAGCTCAGGTACACATAGACTGAAGCACCAAGGTCATATCTGCAATAGAGAACAACTCCTGATTTGTTTTTTGACAAGAAATGACAGTACAAACAAGGTACATATGCTCCAAGACACCTGTAACTTCAGTGCAGTCACAGAAATTTAATTCTGTTCAACATTCAAGTTCTGGAAGAAGAGAGGTTCTGATGTATTTATCCTTACAATAGATTAGGTTCTACAGATCCCTGCAATGGTATTGTAGTTCTGCACAGGCTGGGACTTTTGTGTGTTACAGCAGATTTCTGACTGCAGAATTGGCTGTTCCAGACAGAGAAAAATCACCTTTTCATAGCATGACCCTAAACCCAAGGTGCTTCATTAAATAGAAAGTCTTTCCAAGAGCAGTGCAAAGTATAGTACTCTAGAGAGTGTTTATAATGGATGTCAGAGTGTCTCAGCTATGTTTTTCAGCCATGGGGCTTCCTGAACTGAAGAGAAAAATCATAGCTCTTGCTTCTCTTTCCCCCACTTCCCTGGCTAACAATGAAGATAAAGGAAAAGTCTGTAACTTGATTTTGGGACAGTCTTCCTGCAGTATTTCTTTAGTCAGCATTGAAAACATTAATTTGACTGGGTTGGATGTTGCAGTGAAATGTCCCTTTGATACTGTATCCTGCCTCTTGAAATATCTGACAAAGATGTAACATTTTCTCTTTCTCTTGCTTTTGTCAAACTGCCAGGCTTTGAGGAGTTGTGGAGATAGGGAGAAGCCCTCATCTGCCAGGGCTCAGTATTGGGGCCAGTCCCGCTTAATCTCTTTAACAATGTTCTGAACAAGGGGATCAAGTGCCCTCTCAGCTAGTTTACAGATGACACCAAGTTGGCCAAGTGTTGATCTGCTCTCTGCAGAGGGATCTTGAGAGGCTGGATTGATGGGCAAAGTTCCAGGTCCTGCACTTGGGTCACAACAACCCCATGCAGCGCTGCAGGCTGGGGGAAGTGTGGCTGGAAAGCTGCCTGGTGGCAGAGAACCTGAAGGTGCTGGTGACAGCAGCTGAACATGAGCCAGTGTGTGCCCAGGTGGCCAAGAAGGCCAGTGGCATCTGGCCTGTATCAGCACAGTGTGGCCAGCAGGACCGGGGCAGTGATTGTCCCCCTGTACTCGGCACTGGTGAGGCCACACCAGGAACCCTGCATCCAGTTTTGGGCCCCTCCCTATGAGAAGGACATTGTGCTCTCTGGAGCACATCCAGGGAAGGGCAACGGAGCTGGTGAAGTGTATGGAACACAAGTCTTGGGAGAAATGGCTGAGGGAGCTGGGGTTGTTTGGCCTGGAGAAAAAGAGGTTCTGGGGAAACCTTACTGCTCTCTACAGTTACCTGAAAGGAGGTTGTAGTGAGATGGAGGTCAGTCTCTTCTCCCAAGTAACAGGATTAGAGAAAATGGCCTCCACTTGTGCCAGGGAAGGTTTAGATTGGATATTAGGAAAAATTTCTTCACTGAAAGTGTGGTCAAGCATTGGAATGGCCCTCCGGGAAGTGATGGACTCACCATCCCTGGAAGTGTTCAAAAAACATGTAGATGTAGTGCTTAGGGATGTGGTTCAGTGGTGGACTTGGCAGTGTTGGTTAATGGTTGGACCTTACTTACTCTGTGATTCTAAGTTGTGGCTGTCATCTGAAACAAGATTAATTATTTGGATGAAAGCCTAATGAAGACTAACATGTTTGTGGCAAAAGAACTTATGCTCTGTACCTCAGTCCCACTGCCAGTGCCCTTGAGATCCCCTCCCTGACTACTGCTTGGCTCTACTTCCACCTCTGGCTCTTTCTTCCATACTTTGCATTCTTCTGTATATAGAAATACTGCAAAATTGCTGCTGTTCAGCTAGTCGTCTTCTTAACTCCAGTCCACAGCCTTTTGGACTGTGAACATACAATCATGTAGGGCTTTTTCACATCAGGATGTTTCCATTCCCTTGGGATCCTATAAGCTTCCCTAAGAGTCACCTCTTTTAGACTCCTTCTGCTGAGCCACAGCGTCCCTTCTTGACCAGTCTTTCACAAAGATGCTCTCTAACACATGAATCATTTGATCGGTTTTCTTGTGTTTTTTGGATCTTTGTTCTGTGCTTCCTATAATACAGTGACCAGATTTGTACACATTATTCCAAAAGAGACCATCCAGCTGCCTTACTGAATGCCAAAGTAATAACGTCTGTGGTTTATACTCTATAGCCTTCCATACACAACCCAAAAACCTTGTTTGCCTTTGTTACTGCTGCCAGATGTTCTGTGGATGATTTTCAAGTGTATTGTGGGGAATGTCACCATGCCAGTGAATTTCAGCAAATTTAAGCAACTTTGAAATTATTCCTTTTTCCACATGGTTATATTCAAGTCAAACAGAACTGTGTTCTCACTTGAAACTGCCCTATTTTGGTTACTCCTTTTTCACACTGAATCACTACCTGTTACCAGTTTCTCTGCAGGAGCCTGTTCAATAGGATTTCCCCTTTATCAGCCCTCTTTCAGATTGTGCTGGGAACTCCATTTGAAGAGCCCAGCTCTGAAGGTCTAGGGAGCAGTTACATTGTCTTTAATACCCAGACTACTTGAATTGGAAGTAAAGGGAATATGAGGTTTTTTTTCCTAGAGAGGAAGCAAGGGGAGGGAACAGCCTATAAAAGAATTACAATGTTCTCACCTCTCTTTCCCTGCAGATTTGCTGACAGCACAGGAATACCACTGCCTGCTGCAGCTGCTCTGCCCTGACTTCCCAATGGAACTCACTCAGAAAGCAGCAAGGTGGGTCCTCATTCTCTCTTTAAAGGCAAGATTAGTCCTACGTGCATGGACTTAGGAACTAGACCTGTGGGTAAAGGCATGACCAGGGACCTTCAACTTTTAAGGTTTGGGGGAAAAGAGACGCTATCTTTTGAGGTTAAGAACAGGGTGTTTCTCTAGCAATGTGAAAGAGTATATATTTAAGATACACAAAAACTGAAATATCAGTGCAGAATGCTGCTGTTGGCTCTATGTTCACATGAATTGCAGATAAAAGAATGTTAGCCAATATGGTTTTAACTGACATGATTTTTAAACTGTATTTCAAATACTGTTTACCATTCTAAAATGTGTTCCACCTTGCCCCAGCTTCTATGGTTGATCACATTTAAGCACACTAACCTCTGAAGGATTGCCAGTGTTTTAAAGTATGTTTGGTAAGAACATGGTAGCTAATCTGTTTGAAATTTTCTTTTAATCTAGACAAGGCAAAAAGCAGATAGTTGGCTCAGGGCATTGATAATGTGATATGGAATTTTTTACTGATTGTGCTTGCTGATTCCAGTGCAGCCCAGGCAGTTGATTATTAACTATCTGATATTGAAAACTTAATAAGGTACACACATCTGTTCAGTTGCTTGTCCCCCAATGCCAGACTAAAAAAGAATGCTAGCCCTGTAGTAGAGATATATTTGCTGCTTCTTTCATGGAGGTACACAAGCACCAGTCCTGTGTGCTGGTGTGTATTTCATAGGACTCCAGCTGAACTGAGCAGGAATTTGTGATGGTGCATGCAATGGAGACTTCAGCATATCTACACATGTTGTGATGTTTGTGTCAAGGAATTTAGTCCACAAGGCTGCTGTAAACTAGAGGCCCCATTCAGGGGCCTGCTGCACTGTTGTGCATGTGCCATAGAGACAGACAAGCTGGCTTTGGGAGCAGGTGTTGGAGAGAAATGAGATCTCCGTCAGAGGCACCCAGGCTCAGGTGGGGATGACCTCACTCCTACTTTTGGCTGGCTAGAGATTTACTTGAACTCTGTAGCAAGCTGATCTATTTGAACAATTTTAATAAAACTTGCCATATTTCTAAACTATCTTTCTCTTTGCTTACAACTGTTGCTCACGCTCTTGTCCTTTTTCTGGTCTGTACTTCCCATTGTCCGCCTTGGTCTCTGCCTGTTGGAAGGGTGAGCTCTGCAGACTTTCTTACAGCACCAGTTGATCAAGTCTTTGCAAAACATGAGTGTCACATGCAAACCTACAGACATTGTTCCTTCTTCAGTCTGCACACCCCCAACGGATTTGTTGCTAATTTTCTTGGGAAAGGAATTAAAGAAAGTAGCAGCAGGAGTAGCCACAGCATTCAGTGATACAGCGAGGACCTGCACTGGTGCTGCTGGGAAGAGGGCAGTTGTAGCTGTAGTCTCAGTGCTGCATGATTGAGATGATCTCACGGCATGGTGCAGTCCGCTCATCCAGGAGCTGTTGCTACGCACTGGTAACAAACACTAGGACTAAGATCAGGAAATGTCTAGAACATAAGAATGGAGGCTGCAACAATACAGGTTTTATTCACATGACATCACAGAGCTCCATTTTTCTGTTCCTGGTGCTACACAAATGCAGAAGTCGTACCCAAAAAGTGAACCAGGGTATCTGTGTCTGTGAGATTTCTTGGATGTTTTCTTCTTCAAATGGTTATAGCCATTAGCAGATTAAAGACTTTAATCTACAGAGATACCTTTGAGGTTCAGAGACACCTTTTGGCTTTCTGAAGAAATTGCAGGACAGAAAATGAAGGAGTTTTTCTGGTTTGATGCCATGATTTTAAGATCTGTACCTGAGCACTGATTTTTCTATTGTAAGAGAAACAAAAGGAACTCCCTGCACATATTTGAGTAGTGAGAGCCAAGAAGTTCACCGCTCCTATGCTGTTTTATTTGGTGTGGAAGCTCATGTTGCACTGATCAGTACTAATGGAACTGGGGCTTGAAATTCAGTACCCCTATTGTTAAAAAGATTGCCTAAGAATGCAGATCTTGCCTGTTTTGTATGTTTTGCTTATTTTTGCCTCCATGTCTCAGTAAATAAACCAAGTCTCTGAAAATTCATTTGAGCCATCCTGGCTTTGAGACAGATTGTGTCAGTTAGCCTTTAATGGTAGCAGAAAATGGTAAAAGTCCTTTCAACTTACCTGGTCTAGAGTTTGTCCTGGGAACATCCTGTCTAGTCTGGATTTCTGAGATTTTACCACAATCAGTAGACCATAAAGTTTCCCCACTGGCACAATAGCAAGGCTTTCCTGCCAGCCAAACCCACTTGAACCCTGAAAGACCACTATACCCTCTACCAGAACGCCACAAGTGTAGGCATTTTTATTCAGTGCTTTCCAAAGTTCCTCCTTGATTTTCATTACTCATTGAGTGCCAACTACTAACTTTTTAAACACAGCTGTGGCTTCAGGGCTTAAAGTCTAATTTGGATAACAAAAAAATGAATAAAAAATGCCTTGAAATAAGAGATACCTGATGAACTTTTTTGAATTGCAGTTCAGGCTTTCAGATTTTGTCCTCAATTTTGGTCCTGCTGTCTAGGTAACAGTCTGTGGCTAGGTTTTTCTCCTTGACCGATATTTCAAGGAAGAGGTGCAGATATGTTGCATATGATGCTCTCTCAGCTTCCTTGAGTGCTCAGTCAGCTGGCTATGTGGGGGAATTGCCAGCTGCAGTCCATCTCCTCATAAATGATTGTCTTGGATTTAAAGACTTCTCAACATTTCCGGCGTGCAAACTCCTGGGCCAAGCAGAATCAGTAACCCAGCACCAGAGTGCACCTGCTTCTATTTAGATGCTTCTCTGTCACATATGTGCTGTACAGGCTTCCGCAGAGGCTCCTTGCTGTCTTTAACAGCAAAAACTGTCCAGCAAATTCTCATGTGTACTTTCTCATGCTCTCCCCCAAGTAAGAGACTGGGACTTGGTGCTGCAAAGCACTGCCATTGACCAGAGTTTTAGATTTAACAAGTGAAAAGAGTTTCTTATTATGAAGGTGGTGTAATGTTGTCTCTCTGCATAACAAATATCTAAAACCACTCTCCACTGTTGTTTTCCTGCAACTTTGAGAAGAAAGCTTCGGTGCTTTGAGGGTATCTGGGAAACAGACCATCATTTCAAAGGAGGGAGTGCAGCTCATCAGTGATGTGGCCAATCACATTTCCAGTGCTTAAATAGTGGTTGGAAATGCCAGTGGCTGAGCAGTATTGCCTGAGAGATAAAGATGCTCTGCCTGCCAGCTTCAAAGCCATTTCCTTGATGTGGCCACTGACAATCTCAGTAACATGCTTATTAGTGAGAATTAAGAACTGAAGCTACTGCTTCTTTAGACAGGAGGAGAGGAGGCTTCTGGAATGTAATAAATAAATCAGAAGCACTTTGACATCTTCAAAGGGTTTTGTTTTAAATACTGGCTTTTCTCCTGGGGACCCTCTTAGCCCCAGTCTTTCTTCTTTGAGATAATTAATTCAAGCTGCTCTACATGTTTGATTTTGCCACAGTGAACAGAACTGGTCTGAGTGGCAGGCAAGTCTTGCAAGATCCTGTGTTCTTCTAGGTCAGCCTCCCACACAGCTCCCTGGAGTCTTTTACATGAGACAGAACAGTGTTTCCCCAGCAATGTGTTTAGACAATTGATGCTGCAGGAGTTGGTGCGTAGATTGCATCTGGCCCTGTATTCAGAAGGGTCCTACTGGATGACCCATACTTTGGCTATAATGAACTGACAATCCTCACATGGCACAGTGTGCCAGGTACTGACTGTATGGGTTCAGTAGACCTACACACAATTGAAAAGAAATACCAGTTGCCTTTCTTTAGCATTGCCTGAATACTCTGGGGTTTTTTCATCAAAATGGAGTATTTTTTTCTGGTTTACAGTTTAAGCTGTCATTGCTCAGATGAGTTTGATTGTCCCCACTTCAGAGACTGACCTTTTTATCCTTAAGTAGTGGTAGCAGTGACCAGAGCATTATTTTTGTTTTCATTTTGATGAACATTTTTGTCCTGAAATCCACAGGTTTTTTTCCTGAAAGGAGGAGTTGAACTTTGCTATCACTTATATTTCATCTTTATGGCCTGTGGCTGGTATTTTCCATATTCAAGAAATATGCTTTGAAATAGGGACTCATGTAGCTCCCTACATGCACCTACAGCTTAGCAGGGAGAAAGAAGACTGTCCCTGGCCCAAGAAGTCTTCAGTTGTCATGAAATTTGACCTGATAGTCAAATAAGAGACCTGATATGAAAATAGACCAATTCTTTTATCAGGAAGGGAGGATAGGGTGTTCACAGTGTGCTGATTGTTGGTGCAATGTTATTTCCTTTGTAGTCAAGTAGAGTTTGTTTGAGTATAGATGGTGAATTGCAACTGTTACAATCTTTATGAATCTGAAAAATATCCCAGTTAGATGAATTCTGGTACACAGAGGGATAGCATGAGTCTTGTTCTGCTTACACCAGTTTACTACTTGTGTAGCTGTCCTGTCTGTAGTCAGTTAGTCAGAAGCTGGACTTTGATGATCCTTGTGGATCCCGTTCAACTCAGGATATTCCACAATTCTATATAACCATGTGAACCAGCCTTGCAGTTTTTTGTGCCAGTGTTTGTTCCACCATGTCCACTAGGCTTTGAATGTCACACTGCTCTGTTCACACTGTAGCTGAAGTGTGTGATTGACATTCAGGATCTTCTCCTCACTCCAGGTTCTTAAGCTGCCTTTGTTTCATAGTAGGGCATCCACATCCATGCAGCAATGGGTGTTCCCATTCCTCTCTCCTAACTTCTTATACTGAGCCACTAGCAATCCTCAGTTGCACATAATTCCTTGGCTGCACTTTCTCAAGGTCTGGGGTTCCTGGTTACAGACTTCAGTTTTTTTGTAAACGCTAAACTGTTTCTCTTATCTTACAGGATTGTGCTGATGGATGATGCAATGGATTGCCTGATGTCTTTTTCTGATTTCCTCTTTGCTTTCCAGATCCAGTTCTACTACTCAGGTAAATGCGGGGAAGCTGTTGACTTCTTCTCCCACTTGTAGCATTACAACTTTACAGCTTCCCAATGTTTGCACTTTTTTGACAGTTGAAAGGATATGGTTTTTCACAGAAAATATATAGCTAATGGAATCTACTGATGAAAAGCATTGCTGATGTCAAGAGATTAGGAGACTTAATGAGCAGGTTCCAAATTTTTGTGAGTAACTACATACCCGCAACTGCTATGTCTTATGCATGTATTTTTCTTGGCCTTGAGACATAAATTTCCAGCTTTATCTAGACTATGTTAACACCTAACAATTAACTTTTACTAGGAACATTTTTTTCCCTTTCTTTAAGGAAATTATTAAATCCTAGTGGAGACAGGATAGGAAAAGCCCACAAGCTAGTGCCTTTTAAGGGAAAAGGAACTGCACAAATATATATATAATTCTTCCCCTTAATACTTGCCCAACTATGAGCTGGTTTCAACCCAGAGAGTTTCTGAACTGGATATAATTTTAACGGGTTTAGGAACTCTCAGTGGACTCCACTCCCAAGAACTTCTCCAACAGCTTCCCCTTGAAATCACATAAAATTGTAACCTCCACACCTCTTGGTGAAGAGTTGCACACTGTCCTGTAAAGAACCACCTCTCTTGTTTGATTCAAGGCCCCCTAGTTGGAAAGCAAAAGGAACAGATAATCCATATGAACATTCTTCATGTTGTTGGTCATTTATCGTATTTTATCCCTCTTCCTGAGTCTGAGTTTTAACTAGATGGGATAGTTCTAAAATTCTTGGCAGGAAAAGTACAAATCAAATAATATTGGTTTGTGTGTGTGTATTTACTTATGCTTGCCCACACGTATATATCTGTAAAATCCCCAGGTATTTTTAAACTTAAGTTCAGGAGACAAGGTGGAGAAACTTGGATGAGCAAGCACCATTCAGGTGCTTGTCCTGTATGGGAAGACTGCATTAAAATACATCGGTCTGTTCATCCTAGCCCCTCTAAATTGTGATTGAGGAACGAGAATCTCATTCAGGACAAAAAGAGGGAAGCATTAGATGTGCTCCCAAGCACTGGGGACTGCTGGCATGCCACTTTCTCATCTGCTGGCACACAGCAGTTTCTAACATAAAGCTCATGGATTTCTGTCCACTCACACTGAAATAGCTCCCTCTGATGGACATAGCTCACAATTGGCCTCGACCAGGCGAAACAGGCCAGGTCTGGAGACACTGGCTAGAAGCTTTTGTGAGCATAGTCTGTGGTCAGAGAGTAAGCTTGGGTGGCCTTCCGAACTGATCCAACCTGTGAGTTCCCATCATTCTAGCAGTCAAGAGTCAACTGCTATCCCTAATACAAAAATCTCTTTTTCTCAATACTTCTGTGTATATACTTCCCTTGTAACTGCGCTGTGCATATCACAACTTTATCCATGACAACTCACTGTAAAAAACCAGTTCAAAATGGTGATTTTGAGTTGGGCAGAACCAGGCTTGTAATGCCTTTAGTCAGGGACAGAAAATGTGTTTGGAAAGTTTTCTCTGATATAACAAATATTCCCATGGGGCTGCAGAACCTCAGCACAGTCTCAGGGCCTGCTGACATCCTGACTTTCCTCTCCACCCACCTCACGCACAGCATTGCACTTCCATTCACTCGGAACTTAAATGCCACTGGAGTACTGGCAAGCTCATTCTTGTGTACCCACACTCAAAGATCCCATCCCTGTCCTGTTCACCCAGGCACAGTGCACACACGCAGCCTGTCATACACTCTCCCACCAACCCACACACATGCAAACCACTCCAAATGGAATCTAGATTTGTAAACTGCTGACCACATCCATAAACAAACTTGTTTAAAATTAGACTCCTGCAGTAAACAGTGGGTGGGTAGTATGAGGAGCCTGGGGAGAGGCTTTCTGCCAGCTCTAACCCTGACCTGCCCTGGCCCTTCCTCTAGATCCTGTGTTATGTTTACTTTGGAGCAGCACAGAGGCAAGCTGGGATACAGCCTGGAGCCCTAACTAACTTGCTCCCTTTCCTCCTGTTGCAGTTCAATACAGTTTGCTCCCAGCTTGGATGAGTTCTTAATCCGTGTCAAGAGGTGGAGAAGGAAAACATTTTAGACTTCACAAACTAGTTTTGTGTTTGACATTAGCTTTCACGCTTCTCTGTTTTATCCATGTGCTAGCTAGCCTTTGTTCCCTTGAGATGAATCTTCTCAACAGAGTGAGTGACCTCTCATAATCATCCTAATAAGAAGAAGACAGGAACTTCTATGGAAATGGCTGTATGGGACTGCATAATATCTGTTCTGAATATGCAGGTTGCTGTAGAGCTGTGCTTATTTCCAGTTGGTGCTATGTACAACACAGAACAACAGTTTAAGCCACAGTCCGGTAGGTCAGGAGGAGGCTTTGCCAGTTCCAACCCTGAGTTTTAAATGGCTTTCTGTTGTTTTAGAGTTCCTGGAAAGTGTGGCTGCCATTTATCAAGACCTACTGGCTGGTAAGAATCCAAATACTGTGATTGTGCCAACATCATCCTCTGGGCAACATCGGCAGCGCCAACCCCCAAATGACTGCAACCCACTTGAAGGAGTAGAGGCATCTCTCTTCTACCAGTGCCTGGAGTCCTTGTGTGACAGATCAAAATACAGGTACGAACGAAGTCTAAGATATAAATTTCAAGTCTGTTTCTCTGGAGACACTTTGTAAGGCTGGAGCTGTGAAGAAATAGAGGACTTTGAACAAGCTGATATTCACACATGGATCTCATTGAAGAAGTATGAAGGGAAACATCATAGCTGAACAGCTTTAACCAAATGAGCGAAACAATTTCATGGATCACAGAAGCATGGGTTTTGGACTGGTTCTTGAAGTAATAGATTGATTTGGGTTTCTGCTCTCTATCTCACTTCTGCATTGACACCTTCATCAAGGAGAGATGCATCATGAGTTACCTGGAGGGGCTAAACAAGTGCAGTTGTGTTCTTGGGAGTTCAAAGAGCCCACTGGGTGGATGGAGTATGAAGCCTTAGTACCTAGGCAAGTTCACACTGTCAGTCTGTACCCAAGGCTGTGTTGGAGCTGATCTCCAGCTACAGATCCCTGGCACAAGACTAGCTTTAGTTCAGCAGGGAATGGAGCAATAGCAGACTTTACTGTGTAGCTTTGACAGACACTTTCATCATAGTTTCTTGCAGGTAATGAGTATACACCCTCCTAGAAGGTCATGGTCTAGAAACACAAAATAACTCAGGACACAATTCCACCTGATTTCTGTGTTAGGTTTCCAAATCCAAATTTGTAATCCACAAAATTACCACTGAACTGCTGTCCAGTGCTACAGATGTCTAAGCATGGAGTTGATGAGTTGTTTTGTTCCTTTAAACAACAAAAGCTCTACATTCCTTGTATGTCCTGAGAACTTGAGATGGGATGAGTACTGTGAGCCTGTCTGGTAGGTCAGGCTTTGCACAGCACTATGAGGGGAGCCATTCCCAGCCTTTCATGCCGTAGCTCTGTACTCAGTCAGGCTTTGGTAACCACTTCTGCCTGAGGGATCACCAGCCCATCCCCACATCTCCCAGGGATACCACTACACCAATGACTGTTCAACACTTCCTCTTCATGAGGCAGTTTGATTTTGCATCAAATCCTTCAAGGAGTATTGGTCAAGAGCAAGAATCACCATGAAGATACTGCTTAGAACTCAGGACCAGGGGTTACGGTGAGTGTAGAAGAAGGGTATATGCTAATTTAGTCCTCACCTAAATAGTGTTCTCTGACATATTTAGGCTATCATTGGAGAGGTTTTCTTGCCCCTTAGATGACTATCACTGATAATAGTGTGATAGCAGCATTGCTGAAAGTGTTCAAAAATGTGTAGATGTGGCAGTTAGGGACATGGTTTAGTGGTGAACACAGTGGTGCTCCATTAACCACTGGACTCAGTGGTCGTAGTCTTTTCCAAACTTAACACTTCTATGAAAGTTTATTGACTTCTCAAAGAAAGTATTTCCCAGAGGATTTTTGAAAGAACATGCTAGGGCTTGGCATGCGTATGCCTCTGAGTGCATCTAGGCTTTTCTCACTGTGCTTGGAATGAAGACAGGTAAGACTGCTCCTGGGGATGTCCCCCAGCTCAGAGATGTTGCTTAACAAATGGGGAGCAGATCCAGTGCTCAATAAGCAAGCTGCTGGTTATTTGTTTTAAACTGAGTCAGGGCACCCTGACAGTGTTAGAACAGGTAAAAGGGTTTATTTCTCCAGTTTGAGCTGGGCCTTAGAAAAAAAAAGATTGTAATTTGGAAGACAAGATGATCTCTGTCTCTCCTTTCCTAGCTGTCCACCTTCTGCTCTTGTGAAGGAAATGTTGAGTAGTGCACAGAGAATGACCTTCTATGGATTCCTTATGGCTCTTGCAAAGGATCAGGCTATCAATCGAGCCCTAGGTAAGACTCCTCTGAATGATACAGCTCTAGATTTTCAGTTATTCTGTACTTCGGTGGAATTTCCTTTGTAATTATGACCCACATTTTACACTGTTAGGAAGTGAGTGAGGGAAAGTTTTTCATCTTTTTGTCGATGGATTAACTTTAAAAGCACAACACTGTGCCTGTCTGCCTGAAGCTGTGGAACTTCCTCAAAGATTACTGAATGGAGGTGCCATCCTATGTTTTAGCCCTTTGTGCTCCCACAGATTTTAAATGGCTGCTCTCATCTATAAGAAAAGAAGGCATACCTAATGGAAAACCTCTTCTGCTTCCTTGTCTCAAAGGTTCAAAGCCCAGTCTTTCCTAGCTCTTCCCCACCTTCCCTCAAGGCAGTGTGATCTTGCTAGTAGCTATCTATGGCCTGCTGAAAATCTGATCATAAAACACAAACTGCTACAAAAATCTGTACCACACTGCTGTGGGAACCACAGGGATTACCAACCAGCATCTCACTGCTTGTTTCTATGTTGTGCTGGTTTGGAGCAAGGAAGCAGTGTTGCATTGGCAAAGGACAGTAAGTAATCCATCCATAATTCACTCACGGTTTCATATTTCCCCCATATGCCTTGCTTGTGCTCTTCCTCCTCTTACAAAGAGGAACTGAAATGGCTTTTCTGTTTGACAAGACTGTATCCAGGAGATAAATTTAAATGGCAGGAGCAGGGAGGGAAGGGTATGTGTGGGGGAGTGTTCCCAAACACTCATCTTCACTCATCTCCACTCAGCAAATCACCTGGCCATTACAGGTAGGCTCTCTCTGTCTTTGGGTAAGTATCCTCTTCCTCTTCTTCTAGGCTTGAGTATCTGCCAGTCCCTAATTGCAAAGACAAAACTCAATGAAAAGGTGTACCTTGCCTGAGGGCTGCTTCTTTTGCACGGGTGTGTATCATAGTACAGTAAAAGTGTGCCTTCCCTGGCTGAGCCCCTTCTTACAGCAAACCATTTAAGCTGCTGGGGCAGGGCAGATTATATATCAAAGGTACATGAATACAGCCCTGCAAGCCCCTCTGCAAACAGGCTTAGAAAGCAGTGTATTCACTGGGAGGAAGAGGATGCCTGGATGGCAGCAAGCAAAATCTTTTTTTCCTTTGCCCTATGAAATCCACTTCTAGTCAAGCACAAAGAAAACAGATGAAAAGAAAAAAAAAAGTCCTGCCTACAGCCTCCATTGTGCCATCTACAAAGTGAGTGGGTTTTCGTTTCCATTAATGTAGGCCTGTCCTCTGGCCCTCTGCCAGCCTCCTGCTGAGGCCTCTCTCAGAGGAGGGGCAGCAGCCACAAGTCTGACAGGTGCTAGCGTTTTGGCAAGGAAAGGAGGATTCTTTTCCTGGTGTCTTTTAATCTCCCCTGAAGGGTGATTTCAATAAGTCTTTGGTCTGTAGGGGATCACAAGCTCCCCAAAGCCCTTTGGCGAGGGCCATTTCAGGCATAGGTGGTTTTGGTCTGACAAAGCCAGCAGCTCCTTTTAAGGAACAGGGATAGGGATTAAAGCAGCTTGTTCAGGTTGGGACAGTGCTGATGAGTTTGCCAGGCAGACTGGAATCTGCAGTGTATCTCCAATGTCAATGTTGATTTGTGAATTCTTTAAGTGCCATTTATCAACTCTCCCAAGTAAGTCTTGTGCCCTAGAGACTTCACTGTGCATTCTGCAACTACAGAAACAAGTTAAGTTTTAGTTGCTTATTCCTTTAATTGAGCCCATGGAAAGAAGCAGGCTGGGATGCTTCTGTGGATCTCCTGACACTGTTTTGCAGTGCCAGGGTTTCCTGTTCATTTGCAGGAGTAGACCAGAACCCAAAAAAATGGGGGAATGAGTTCTGATCTAAACTTACTCTAGTTTTCGGGCACTCATTGCTACATTTTTGATGACTGCTGCCAGCCTGCCTCTGTGGGATGAGTGGCTCTCCAGCCTCTCCTTCAAGAGCAAGGTAACACAGCCAGAAAACAGATTTGTGTCCCCACAAGGAATACAAAGCCCCTTCTGAAATGTATTGAGTGTAGCACCCAGGTCTCCTGAAAAACCGTAGAAAGAACATTCCTCACTGTACCGTTGGTATAGATTATCGAATGGGTTTTTTGTCCTGGTGTGTAGTGGTACTCTCCAGGCTCTGGTAGGCAATCTCTGTGCTGTTCTCTGTCATTTCTGTGCTGGCTGATCACACTTTCTCATGACCCCTATACAAGGTGGAGTTCGTTAAAGAATTAGGAAGGAGGGCTTTCCTAAGAGCCCCATCTTCCTTTCTGGCTCTGCTAAGGTCCCAGTATTTTCAGAGAAGAGCAAGGATCATCAACCAGCTGTTCTAGTCCTGAACTATACCATGTCCTTCATCTGGACTAGGGTTTCTAATGTGAAAAGGAGCATGCTGATCTTATGCTGAGAGGGTACCCAAGTACTGGCCCAGCCTTTCATGCTCACACCCAGACAGCAAGCAGTGCTAGAGCACAGTTCATCCACACTTAACTCCTGTCGACAACGTGCACGAGAGTCAGACCTGACTTTCCTGAGTTGCAGGGAAAGCACAAACCTTAAATGTGTGTTGTGTTTCATCCCCAAGATCAGTGTGTGACAAGAAACACAGGTGGCACAAAAATATAAATTTCCCTGGGTGGTATAGCACGTGTTTCAGGCTGTGGCACTGACAACACCACAACTATTACTCTTGTAGGATCCGGGACTGGTGACTATACTGGACAATGACCAAAAGCCCAAAGTTGTCAGACTACTCTGTAGTTTTGTACAGTGAATGAAAACTGCCAATCCTCAGGGTTGTAGGAAGTGAGACTACTGAGGCTGCCTCCCATTTAGTCTGAGCTCAGCTACAGCATGTGTGAAAGACACAGAAAATGGATCATCATTTTTAATCTATGATCCTCAACATTCAGTGTCCATTTCTCTAATAGGTATAAAGAAAAATGTTCTCTGTCTTGCAGGCCGTATTTTGGATGCTGCTATGGCTTGAACACTTTTCTTGAAGAATGAATAGCCTAACTCTGCTCTGATACTTCGTTGGTTGTTGTTTTTCCCCCCAGGGGCTCTGCCAGATAAAGGAGACTTGTTTCTGGACCCTGCCATGGATCAGGAACTTGAGAAATTGTAAGTGGAATTGCCTAAACTAGGAGATAAAGCAACAGATTAAGGGTAGCATGCTAAAGAATAGTGTAATAAAGTACTGTCCTATTCCTCTGCTACACTACAAAACAATAAAGCAGCTAAAAGAGCACCCTGAACAGGAAGGGCTTCTTTGTGGTGCCTCAGTGCAGTTAACAAAAAATCCTTACAAAAGTCTTCAGAAACAGAGGGGAAGAGTGTGACTCAAAGAGGGATCTAGAGGAAGCAGCAGTCTCTAATGAACAGGGAAACTTTGGATGGTGAAAAGTAGGAGTGTTGGAAGGAACGAGCTCAGTCTAGAAGGTAAGTTTAAACAGGAAAAGGTTCCCACAGTGAGTCTGGGAGGTACCAGTCCAAAGTGTTCCCCCTCTATGCCATGAACATCTTTCCATCCCTGTGCTAGTTTTAAGTCTTCCTCCCAGGTTGACTCCAAAAGTGCTGCAGTAAAAGTTTATGCAACATGCTGCCAAGCATTTGTCTTTTCTCTTTCAGGGTAGCTCAGGTTTCAGGGCTTTCTGTCTCTGGTCCTGCCAGCTGCAGTGCAGACACAGCAAATATGCCCGTTCGTAACTCGCCCAGGATTAACTCACCCTGGAAACCTCTACACCATCGTCGAAAAATGGATGCTGAGAGTGAAGGCTCCAATGAAGAGACAGATTCCTCTGAAAACTGAAGGTTGTGAGGGTGGGCACCATTCCCATCTTGGGTTTCTCCAGAACCCACTGGAGGAACAGCTCCTCCCAGAGCATCTGCTCTAACAGTGGGTTCTGTCTGCGTCACCAGTGTGTGTGTGTGGCTGTGCTAATCCCCGGTGCCGGGCTCACCCATCTTTTCCCAGGAACAACTTGCCTTTTTCTTAGCTCCAAATCGGTGCAGGAATAGCTCCTCTGCAGAAGCCGTTTACAGCTACAGAGTTATGCTTCCCTCTGCTGGCAAGCAGGACAAGGCAGCATCCGCCAGCTCTGCCACCACGGAACCAGCTGGGTATGCTCTCACCGGGGCGCTCCCTTCCAGTTCCGCAGTTCAGCACCTGCTGAAGCAGCTGGAGTACTACTGCAGGCCGCTTGCCAGTGTTTTGTTGTGTAGCTCTGTTCAGATTTGGCCCAGATAACAGAGTGGTTAAATGGCCAGCAGCAGCTCTGCACTGGTGTTCTACTATTCTTCCCAGTAATGCTGCACGCGCATATGATCAAAGGTAAGGAAATTCCTGAAGTTCCTAAAAAGGGCAGCTTACATATTGCCATGCAACCTGTCTCTGCTTTGTGCTTTCTCCTCCATGTGTCCAAGACTTGCCAAAGCAAATACAGCAATTAAGCTAGATTGCAGTAAGTACTGCATGGTGCTGTCTAGCTCCACTGCTGTACTGAGTGCCCTTCTGTGAGGTTCCCCCCTCTCTCCAACAGCACGTTACATTCATTTGGAAAAGTGAATTTCAGAGGATTTGGAACAGAGGGAGAGGGTCTTTAAATTCCTTGGCCACAGGTGCTATGGATTGCAAGCACACTGCTGGGTGGGCAGAAGCACTAAGGGAAAAGGAAGCAGTTCTCAAATGAGATCGCATTGGGGTTTTTTGTAAATATTGGTATTGTTGTAGCAGCAGCGTAGCCCTTAAAACTACAAAAGTAAGTAGCATCACATTGCATTAATGGCAACCAATGCAGCAGTTTTAACCTCCACAGACCCGAATGCTTTATCTAGCCCCGCTCCTGTGCCCCAGCTTCCATAGACTGGTTATTTCCTGGGGAACTTCTGTTTCTCATGCTTCTTTGGGAGCCTCCTTGCTCCTCCTGGTCATGAAGCGCTGCAGCATGGGCTACCAGGGGCTGGTAACCCAAAGCTTGTACCAGGGTGCTGGCAGGGTTATTTATTTATTGTAAGTTAAATTATTTATGATCTGTGCATTCTCTCCCAGCTCAGTGAGTGGCTGTGACAGCCTGGCAATAAAGCACGCTGTGTCAGGCCTCTGCTGCGTCTGGGTCTTCGGGTCTTCTGGGCTGCCCTGGCCCCTCCTCAGGGGGAGCGGTATCTGGTGGGCAGGACCAGCGCAGGGCTCCAGCCACCTTCCAGGGCCCCACCAGCCCCTCACCTCGGCCGGGGAAGGCGCCCAGCCCACCCCCAAGTGCCAGGGTGGCAGTTGTGGCCATGCCCAGACCACCCCTGCAGCTGCACCACCGCTGCCTGGAGCCCCAGCCCACTGTGGGTGCTGTGACATTGACACAACTCCCTCAGGGCACAGGGACAAGGAACAGGAAGATCTGACCCTGACCCCCCTCATGCCCCACCGAGGTGAAACATCAGCACAGAGCGGCGGAGTAACCCTTCCCCTCCCGCCCGCAGCTACCGCAGCCCCTCAACTGGACAGGAGAGGGGAAGCCCGTGCAAGGTGCAAGCCTCTTCCCAGTCCCAAACAGAAGGCTTCAGAACAAGCAGCCCCCGCCTCTCTTTTGCTGACAGTGGGTAACTAGCCCTTTCCTACCCTTCTTCTTACTACCTCATCCTCAACACCATAGTCCAAGGAAAACACTCTTGCTAAAACCAGAGACCAAGCTGAACAGGACGAAAATGACAGTCCTCACTGCTGCATTTCATGGTTAAGTCAGAGGCTCAGTACTTTGATCTGATCCAAAGTTGGGCAACAAAATAGCCAGGGATCCAGTCAATTTCTTTACTTCTTTACCTGGGCCTTTTTTGCTGATGATGTAGTTAGAAGCTAAAAAAATAATCTTTGCTTTGATTTTTTTCTCCTGCATTCATATATGCTGGTTTAGAAGACAGTAAAAAGGACTAGATCACGGTAAAAGGCAAACTCTGCAAATACAGAGGACTCCACAGCACCATGGATTGGGAGCAGTGATCAGAACAAAAAACAGTCATGTCACATGATGTTCAGAAAAATAGCATTCCCCTTTCCTCTGTCACTTGGTGAGCTAAGTTATGGGCCAAAGAAGGACAGGAGCACTGATGAGGGCAGCCCAGGAGTTCTGTCATATCTTTTACACCAATGAGGTTAACCCTGTAAGAAGGCCTGTCTCCACTGGCTAGTAGATAGCAGTGGATATGAGGGCACATTGATTTTTAATAGAGTGGAATCCAGAGATATTCAGAAAGCATCCTGGGCACAGCCATGTCCTGACCCCCTCCGCTTACCTTCTCCCCTCCCCACCCAACCCAGACAAATAAGACAATCCTGCAGGGTTTACTCCAGGCAAAGGTGGCATCAGTGCCTCTTGCTGGCTTCCCTTTGAGTTGCAGTCCCTGGGTCATCAATATGAACCATAACGATCCTGAGAAGGAAACAGACAGAGACACCTTGCTACAACACCTTCATGCAAAATCCAGAGACGGATAACAAGAAATTGGGGGGTTTGGTATTTTAATGCAGTGTGAGGTTATCTACACAGGACACCATACAAAAGCAGAAAGTAAAATGACCTTGACTTTTTAAATTCTGCCTGGAATTTATGGGAAAAGGTGTATCTGACATAACAAGGTGCCCTGTCCAGCAGGACAGTAAGGCTGGCCAAGCAGAGTTCACTGGCCACCTGGAATTGCTCAGCTATCGTACTGTAGTCATCAGCTAAAAAAGACAAGTGTCTACCTGGGACTTTCCACATAATTTGAGAAGATAGTGATAATTCCAGTGGAAGCCAGGTTATGGTAGAAGTCCCTGAACATGACAACAGCCTTTCTGAAGGTGCCATCGTGTAACCTCACCTGGAGGGAGTTCATCACCCCATTGGCCAGGACAGCCATCTTGCCGGCCACTGATTTCACTCCTTGCTTGAACTGTGCAATGTCAGCTGCAGGCAGGACATTTCCAATAGACACGCCGCCTACAAGAACCAGGAGGAGTTATCCCAGAGTCCTTCAGCTCCAGAAAGCACCCTGATCCCCTCTAGTCTAGGTCTTCCAAAGCCCTCCCTCAACCCACTGAGTGCTAACAAACCTGAGTGCACATTGTCAGCCTCTCCAAACAGATCTGCAGAGCTGATGGCACTGCTGCCCGAGAGCTGCTGTAGTCGGGATCTGGCTTCATACTGCAGCAGAAAACAAAACAAAAAGGTTATATAGGAAAGGAACAAAGTAGGACCTGAGCAAAGAGGAGGAGGTAAAGCCAGAGCTGTACCAGTGTTAAGCACTGCAGAATGCATCTACCTCAGCATCCGCCTCCCGCCCGAAAAACATATCTGAAGAGATAGCTTTAGCCCCTGCAAACTTCTGCCGAGCTTCATTGGATTCCACCATGGACGGCCTGTTCTCCATCTCCCGCCTACTGGTGGGTCTGAGGAAACAAGAAGAGACATCTCAGATGAAGCTCACCAACACAGTAAAGAATCAGATTTCTGTCTCAGACCTCATCTAATCAAAGGAAAGCAAGACATCCTTAAGTGTTAGTTATATTGGGGCTCTCCTTTCCCCATTTCAGGACAGTCAGGACTTGATGGCCACAGGCTGTATAAATTTATGAATATGACAGGCAAAGAAGTGTCCAAGGCCCTTTCACTCAAGGCCCTTTTTCTTGGGCTTTTCTGTGCAAGTTATATTTCTGCACAAGGCTCCTGCTGTAACACAGCAGCATCTATGCCACAGCCCCCACGCTCATCCTTTGTCCCCTATACAAGGGGCAAAAGGTACACTAGCAGTGGCAAGCACTTTACCTCTCTGAAACCGGCCGAATACTGGAAATGGTCACCTCCGGTTCCTCCTCTTTGTCCATACCCCATGAAGAGTCCGTTTCCCATCGTGAGCCAAACGCATCTTCAAATGAGAAGGGACTGTATTTGTACCTACACACCAAAAATAGGTTATTTAGGCCAGACATGAAATTCAGGAGTAAGACAAGACTACACTGAAGCTAAGTCTTACTTGGGGGGTCCAGATGTGAAGCTTCCACCATCTTCAAATAAGTCCAATTGGGAGCGGGAAGATTTTGCTACCAGCGGCGTCTCCTGCTCAATTACTTGCATCTCAGACATCACCGAGTGTGAAACAGAACTAGCACAACAAACAGGCAGAGTCAGGGCTGATGGGTCTGACAGCATCCAGTCCCTACAACCAGTGTACCTCAAAACTGAATCTGGCCTTCGCAGGCAGGGTGCAAGTGACTCAAGTTTTGAGGGATAGTTGTGGGATGTCAGCCCCCTTCATTACTTATCTATACTCCTTCAGAAGTCTTGAGCTACCTTCTTGAAGGAAGGATTCTGCAGGGGGACACCTGTCAAGCAGCACGGCTCTAGTGCTAGACACTGACAGGCCACACATATCTGTGGAAAAGCTCAAATGAGAACCACAACCTTTGAACAGAATGCTTATTCCTTTTGGGGCCTGAAGCATTTTTAGTCAGAGACCAGCATATGAGCACTTAACTCATCTCCTTATCTGTTACAAGAGAAACTACTGCCTTCAAGAAACTTTTCCAGAGCAGGGTACTTCCAAGACACCTGTCTGTCCTATGCCATCCACAGCCAAGTACCTTCTGGACACCAGTCCCATTCCCAGCCTCTCTGCTTGTTCACGTTTCTTCCCTTCAAGGTTCTGGAGTTTCTTCTCTTCCTTCTTCCGATCAAGCTGCAGTTCCTGATAAGCCAGTCGCATTGAGGTGACTCTAAGGGAAAGAGCCATGGTGGGTAGCAGCTCACTACCCTCCCTTGCTGCCCATGTTGTAGAGGAACAAGTGGTAAAGTAACCCCAACCACCCTTCAAAACAGCCACTTTCACAACAGTTCTGCCAACAATCCTTGCACAGAAGCTATTGCTTGTTTTGCCATCTCACCTCCACTGGGATTCAACTCTTCTTTGGCTAACCATGATTTCCTTACTGTAAGCATCACAATGTCTATCTTCTCCCCCCCTGCACCCAGAATGATCCATCCAGTTCAGCCTTACCCTTTTTCAGTCCTGTCCAAAGGTGAACAGAAACACACAATACAGAAGTATCTGCTCCCTAAACTCTTCCAGGAGTGCTAATTTGAATAAAACACAGTAGTATAACTTATGCCCTGCTGCAAGGGCCATATTGGCATATAGCTACTGCTCATCCTCTCATGCAGTATGTTCTGTAGTCATATTTGGTGATCCTAGGGTGAACAGCATTAACCTCACACTACTTCTGCCTTAGGTATGCAAGGTACTCATCCCAAACAGGGCACTTACATGGACTCCTCAGCTTGTTTCCTGGACTCCACTGCCTGCTGCTCCCTCAGCTGTTCTGCCACCTGGGCTTGCCGCTCAATCTCACTGAAGCTCTGGCTGCTTACTTTCTGGGCTCCAAGACCTTTTTTTGCACCCAACTTGAAAAACAAAAACAAAATCCTGTGAATTCTTCATCCTAGATTGTTCATTGTAGAAGAAAACCTGAATCCTACTTCTTGCTGCACCAGTGAGGCCTTCAGTCTCCCTGTGCAGTCACAGCCTACAGACCCAAAAGAGCTTGCAGCACAGTATGGAAGAACACCCAAGAGTTAACCCACCAGTGGCCAAGCACTTGGAGATCAGCCACATACGCTTCAGACCACAACCAGTAATGATCCAGAACTTAATTTTTTTTTGTAATAATACACAGGCTTGCTTAAGGTCTCCTTTCCCAAAAACAGATGTCTACAGCTTTGTCACACAGCTGTTAAGGGCAGAAAGCAAGGATCAGGGAAAGGACAGCAGAAATGCAAGACATGCTTTACCTCCCCTCCATGAAAGAGCTCAGACATACCCCTTTCTTGGCAGCTGCTGGCTTCTTCTTTCCAATGAGGGAGGATTTAAGTTCTGCAAGAGAAGGGAAGCAGCAAATAAGCAGAAGTGAATTAATTTAAGAGGCCAAAATTAGATAGCAACCCCCATGAACATCCACCACAGTCCAGCTGCGGTAGCATCCAGGGCACACCATGCAGCTTCACATCAGAAGCCTGGGTGATTTCACCCTGGCAAGAAAGATGCGTGTAGAAGCTCCACAGTTACAGGCTGGTGGCCTAAAAAAAAGCATGTCCATTTCTGGAGCAACTTATAATTGAATGAAGAACTGTGAATAACTCCTCTGTTTTATGCAGTAGGTGACCCCACCCAGTAGGGATCAGGGTAGTTAGAGAAAGACTAGGTTTATTTCATACACAAATTCAAGAAAACACAGCTTCAGAGGCATGTGAAGGTCAGTGCCTCACCAATGCCTTAGGGACAAAGCAGCAAAAACCCTAAAGTCGTGTTTACATGAACATACCAAAAAAAAGGGACCTAAAGTGCAGCAAGCTGTAAAAGCAACAGGTTCCCCAACACCTTGCACTTGTCACTGTTGAGGGCATGCCACACTTGTAAAACCAGACAAGCGCCAGCCAAGCAGCAGATGTCTGGGGAAAAGTGTAAGAACAAAGCAGAGAGGGACTGCCCAAAACATCTTCCAGCTTCCCATAGGTAGCTCCAAAATCTTTTACTGCCCTTGTTGGGCTTTTCTTCTGCATGTGTGTGCCTCCTGACTTTCTACAGCCACATGACTTTTGTTAGCCCATAGATTATTCTTGACAGCCTTTCTTTTATCTTTTCTAGTCTTATCATAATTTTTTTAAATAAGGAGATTCAAAACATTCTCACTATCTGAAATGGTTTTCCACTCGTTCCTAACACTTGATTCGAGGTTGTTTGGTTTTGTCTTTGGGGTTTTTTATACTGTCAGGAAACAGAAATGTTAATAAGGTCTCTTTACAGATATGACATATCTGGTTTAGATCTCAATACAACACATATAAGCTGTGGCTTGTTCTCTCCCTCTAAGCACAGGAAGCTAAAGTTAGAATTGAAGGCAGAATCTCAGGAGGGGCAAGCAGAGTTGTCACAAGCAGCCAACGCAGGCCAGCTGTTAGCCAGTTACCTCCAGCAGGAGCGGCCCCTTGTGTTGACAGATACATGGACATGTCTGAGGAAGAGACGTAAAACACGGGGAATGAACAGACACTTGAGGACACAGGCCTTCCACCCAGAATGAACCCACTGTGAGCTAGGAGCATGCTCTCAATAAGGAAAGAAGCTCCAGCTACATGTTCTCTGTGCAACCAGGACAGTAATGGCAAGGGAGAAAGAGATACAAATCCCCATTACTCTGAAAACTAAAAATTCATTTGCCTCCAAAGGTTCTGTGAGGAAACAAACCAAAAAACCAGCCATGTGGCCTTGATCACCCAAGTTCTAAATATGCAAATACCAAGTTTTGTCCAAAGCTCAAACCCAGGAGAACATGCTTTTGGGAAAGCAACAGCTTTGAACTCAATCATCCAAAGGAGGAGGAAACCTCCAGAAAACTGTGGCTTGGTTTTGGGCTTCAGGAACATCCTAAGTACTGGCTCCACAGGGAGATAAGCTCGTTTAGACATTCTGGAAACTGGCTCACTGCTTCCAGCTTCACTGAGCTTACTACTGAGCAGTGGGTACAAGAGCAAGACTGATCTGAGAGTGAAGAGTCTTACTTACCTAGAGGAGCTTTAGGAGATGTGCTCAACAAGTCAATAGATGGACCTTGGCCAGGATCTGTGGGCACAAAACCAGAAGAGAACAGTCAACAGATTGATTCTCAAACCTGTTCTTTCCAGTATGTTCACAATTCCACTGCATGTCTCCTAGCTCCTCTGCCCCCACAAATAAATCCAGTTACAGCTTGAAATATGCAATTTCCAAGCACAACAGCTTTACACCTCCACAGAGCAATTCCCTCTGCAGTGTTCTTAACAGAGTAAAAGAGAGCAAACACTGCAGAGAAATAGACAAAGCTGTTTCAAATTACAGCTATACCTCCAGATTCTTGGTTTCCTTGTCCTTCATCCTAGAAAATTTTCTGTCCTATGTCATTTTCAGACCCACCAAATTCAAGGGATAGAGAAGAGTGTTTAGACAAATCATTATGTCTGAAAGCAGGGAAATGGGGCAGCTAATCCCCAAAACAGTTTTGTGTGTGTTTCAGGAAAAGCAAAGAACTGATCCCAAATGGAGCAGTGTTTTTAGAAGTCTCCATTAATTTAACTAAACATCATAAGAGTGCACAGAACTTCCACTCCTTCAATCCTGAACCAAAGGAAAAGTTCAGCCCTTTCAACAGTGGTACAGAACTGTATTCTCCTGGAAACGAAAGCAGGTTCTCAGAAAAAATTATTCAGCAAAGAACTCACTCGAAACTTCACTGCCTTCTGATGACTTTGCTGCTTTTTCCACCTCCAGAGAAGACTGTGCAGGATTCTGGCTGGCATCTGCTACATCCCAGGTACTGGAGGACTGCAAGGAGATACTCATTCCAGTTATTTGCAGAAGATGAATGAACCAAACAATCCCAAATTTACTACAGGTTTAGTGACCTATATTCAATTTTAGGCCAAAGGAAACTTGTTCCAAACTTCAGACTATGCCTTCCTTGAAGATAACATATAGACAAGTCCATATTCCCTTAGCAGGGACAAAAATTAAAAAAAAAAAAAAAAAAAAAGACAAGGAAGCTAAGCTGAATAAATGGCCAGGAGGAATAGGAGGAATGATAGAATCGTTTGACAGTTGGCTAATGGGAGGACTTTCCAGGTTAAAGGAAATGAGGTTAAGTCTGGGAGAAAGTGTGAATGAGTTTTCCTGGAAAAAATTAATCTCCTCTTCCACTGTCTCTACTGGCCATACAGCCAATACTCACATCACTCTATGCACCTGAGAAAGTCTACCTGGCATTTTGCAGTTGCCCAAATCCACTTTACCAGGGTCTGTGCACTGAAAAGTTTCTTCTAAACCAGAAGTTCAAAGTAATAGCTAGTTCTTGCTTTAACTGTACAAAGAAACTAAGCATTAACACAGCACACAAAGCATCTTCCAGGGCATAGCTGCTAGCTCTGAGTACTTCTTGAAGTTAAAGATGGTCTCAAAAACAGAAGACATGGATATTACAGGGACTGTTCAGATATGTGACTATGTCCCAGGCAGATGACTGAATCTTACTTCCTCCATGTTACTATTGAATTTAGAGTATATACTGAATACAATTTAGAGTCCTTCCAAGCTAAGGGACTGCTCCTGGCTGAACAGCTGGCTATTGGAGAGCTATTAAGGCTGCCTGGTTTAGGTAGTTCTTCTCACCTGTGTGTGTTCTGTGAAGAAATCAGCATCACTCTTGTCAGGGGAGTGCCCAGGGGCTCCACTCAGTCCATCTATAAGCAACTAAAGAGAGGAGAGGGAAAAAAGAAGATATCCTACAAGACTCAGCATCCAGCACTACACATCTAGCACTCCAGAGCTCTCAGACTTACATCAGTGCCATACTTGGCCATGGCAGCACTTGCCAGCTGCCGGATCTTCTCCCTGTACATCTGGGCAGCTCGACTGTTATATTTAGCATTGGCATCTGTGGTGGTACAGCCGTGCTGGCGGAAGAACGCAGTCTGAAAAGAGAGGAATATTCAGTCTCCTGACTGCTAGATCCCACTCAAGCAAGCACTAGACAAACTCAAGAGAAAAAGAAAACTTCCCAGAGACAGGGGATGATATACTGAGAGCACAGCATGAACCAACCATTCATTGATCAGCTTTCTACAAGAAGTCTCACTCCAGGAGCCTGTAAAAATCATCCATCTTCTCTACAGAGGGATGATTCTGAGTCACAATGCTGAGCGTGAGCTTTCAAACTAGTGTTATTAACTCCTATCATTTAAGAAGGCTATGCCTCTCATTTAAATGAGGTGCAAAAAAATGACAGCTCTGCACTTCAGAAAACAATGCATGCAAAGATCACAGTCTGACTTCCAAGCACACTTGACAAATGCCCCCCTTCATTACACATTTCAGATGAGATTGGTACCAAGAATGCCACACAAAGGAAAAGGACAATAAACAGAGGATATGGATTAGCAAGAGGGAAAGCAAGCAAAATGCCTACAGAGGCTCCTCACCGCGTTGGCATTACTGCCCACTTGCATACACCTCAGCTGGAACCAGTTCCAGTTAGAATCCAACTCTGTGGACCTGTGTGAGAACCCATTTTTTCTATTAATAAAGAACAGGCAAACCAAATGCAAAACCAAGCTCTGGCCTAAAATGGTCAGATATTCCACTACTATCCCAAAGTGTAGCAGGCAAAGGTGGAAAGAATATCTTGAGAGCTTCTTTGCTCCTATAAAAAATTCATTTCAAATTTTAAAGTGAGGGAAAAGACCAGCTTTTATCCAAATTTTGAGGATCTCTCACTTGTAATGCTTGTTTAGAGGGCGGAGCTTGAGCTAGGAAAGCACGGTCAAGAACTTTCGTTCTACATGTGATCTCACCACAACATGAGAGAGTCATATTCAGCCCGTCCCACAGATTAGGCCAAAACACATGACAAAGCAACTGAGGATACATCCAAGTAAAGCTAAGGAATACAGCATGTCTCATATCAGTTACTCAACTTCTAACAAGTAAAGGTCACAGTTCTATTAACTTAAAATGTTAATACCAGAAATAAGAACTAGGCTGAAAAGCCAACACCATCTTCCCCATTAGGCTGATACCGAAAAGATTAAATTACATTCCTCTTTTTGCCTTGCTCAGCCTTACGAGAAGGTATATACACCACACTGCTGCCTTACTGGCAAGATTCACACACCACACTTTCGTCTCTGCTCCTACAATTCCAAGTCCAGAGAGCGCTTCTGCAAGGCTAGCAAAAGCAACATGTCCATGTTCCACTTGAGGTGCTTTGGAAACTCCATCTTGGAAGTACTGAGTGACCCAGAACCTCCAGCGAGCAAGCCACATAAAACCGGAGGTGATCGCTCCGTGATAAGGCTTCTCTCCCAATCCCTGCGTGCTCCCACACCAAGGGGGGATGGTTGCCCCGGGCCTGCCGGCGGTACCGTGCTCCCCGCTCCCCACGCACCTGATGAAGCTGAGGTGCACGCCCAGGGACCTGTGGACGCCGGAGCAGTCGATGCACAGGAAGACCCCGTAGGTGATACTGGCCCAGCTCGGGTTCTTGGCGCCGCAGTCGAAGCACGACTAAAGCGAAGGCAGAGAGACAGCCAGGTTGAGGCGACGGCTCTGCCGCTCCGCCACCCCCTGCCACATCCCGGCGGCCCCGGCCGCTCTGCCCGGGCCCTCCCTAAGGGCCCCTGCCCGGCCGCCCCAACAGCCGCCGCAACGCAGCCCGGAGCCCACCGGGGCCCGGTCGGAGCGCAGGTCACGGCCGCAGGGCAACAGCCCGACACGGATAGTCCGGCGGCCCCCGGCCGCTCCCCGCTACCTTGTTGGCCGGCGCTGCCCGGAGCCGCTTGAAGAGGGTCTGGATCTCCGTCTTGCTCGGCTCCGCCGCCATGATCTCTCCTTCCCAGACACCCCCGCGGGGACGGCAGCCGATGGGGTCCAATCGGCGCCGCGGCAGGTCCGTGCTGGGCCGGCACTCCCCCCGCCGCGTCCGTGGGTCTGGACAGGGAGAAGAGAGCAAGGTCCTTCTTTTCCTCCGGTCCTGGGCTGTGGGACAGCTTTAGCTCCGGATCACCCCGGCCGCTGCCCCGGCTGCCGGCCCGACGCCTCGCGGGGGTCACGGCCTCGCCTTGCGCACATCGGACGTTGCAGGCGCCGAGACGCCCGTGAGCTCGGAGCGCGTCCGGCAGTGCCACAGAGCCGCGCGGCGCTCTCGGGGGCCCTTGTGGCTGTGCCCCTCCTTTTGGGGCCGCTGCGGGCCCGCACCGAGAGCAGGGCTCCTTAGAATAGCAATGGGGCAGTGCCTGCCGTGGGTCAGCTGCTACCGGAGAAAAAGCTCAGAGCAGCGTTTACAGGGATCGCCTGCTCCAGCAGCCGACCTCAGGGCACCGGGCCTGGTACACTGGCACAAGCAAACGGTGATTTGGAAATGATTTACAGAATGTCCTGTGTTGGAAGGGACCCACATAGATCATCGAGTCCAACTCCTGGCCCTGCACAGGATATCTCTGAAGTCACACCATGTGCCGAAGAGCACGGTCCAAACACTTCTTGAACTCTGTCAAGCTAGTACTGTGACCACTTCCTTGGGGAGCCTGTTCCAGTGCCCAACGACCCTCTGGGTGAAGAACCCTTTTCTAATATCAAACCTACATCTCTGGTGACACAACTTCAGGCCATTCCCTCAGATCCTGACACTGGTCATTAAAGAGAAGAGATCAGTACCTGCCCCTATGCGTCCCCTCATGAGGATATTGAAGACCACAATGAGGGATGAGGTCTCCTCAGTTTCCTCCAGGCTGAAAGACAAAGTGACTTCATCCTTCCCCTTCAGACCCTTCTGGCTTCCCCTTCAGACCCTTCTCCATCTTCATAGCCCTGTTTTAATCAGGGAGGACCTTTCAAGAAGCTATTACTTGGCTATACAGTAATCAAGCCATCATGAAGCAGTAACCAAGGTAGGGAAGTTGTTACTTCAGAGCAAAGATGATGTCAGGGCCCTTAACAGCTGTATTTATTACCTGCCTAGAAGCAGCAGGATATTGCCTAGAAAGTCATTCAGTTATAATGCGAGAAAAATAGAAAAAAATATGGTTGTGTTGTGAACTAAAAGTCAATGGTATATAGTCCATTTCGTGCTTTAGCGAAAAGAAAAAGTGACTGCAGAGCAATGAGAGATTCAGAAGGATGACAACAACAACAAAAGTTAATCAGGAGCATGGCATTACAGAGATGGAATGCAATGGGATTTCCTTACCTCTGAAAGGAGGTTGCTCTGCAGCACCAGTTTGTCACTAAAAGAAATTGTTAAATGTACTAATATCTGGACAAGACAACTTTCAGTTTAAATATAAAGGGGCTTTCTTCACTCATTTCCACATTATCCACAGATGTTAAGGTAGACAATAGAATTCCTTGCAATGGGAACCTAGGACCCATGGTCTTAGGAAGATACATAAAGTATTGGGACATAGAGATGCAATCAGGAACAACGGAGTTGTTGAGAAAAAAAAAAAAGCCCTGCAGAAAAACCCTTGCAGATTTAGCAGGGTCTTGTGTTCTGGGAATCGGCAAAGCTCTAACTGTATGGTCAGAGTGAGACCTGATATGCTAGGCACATGCAGTAACATGAGAGGCTTCTGGCTGACATATCTGATTCAAGCTGCTCTGAGAGGAGTTTCTGAGCTGGGTACTGAAGCCTGATCTAGGCTGACAGAGCTCATTCTTGGCAGCAGTCTTGTCTTAATTAGTCCCTGCTTTCTGTTGCTTTTATTCTACTACCTTAATGGTGCCTATATGCCATTTCTGGGATTACACACACATGTACTGGGGAAACAATGCAGGTAAAAGCAACCGATAGCATTTTCCTCACAGCTATTTTTAAACAAGTTGAGTTCCCTTCGTGGTGCAGCTGTCCTGGCAGTCATACCAGGAGAGCTGATATCAGGGTGCAGTAAGGGCTGGCTGCACACTAGGACAAGGAGAGCTGTGAGGGGCTGTTCCTGAGGCCAGCAGCCAGGGCCCTCATTGGACATGGCCCATTCCCACAGTACCTGACCACAGAGAGCCAGGCAGGCCCAGCATAGCAGCTGGATTTGACCAAGAACTGAGATAGCTGGACAAGCTCGTGGTGGTGAGGTCACTTGCAGTCAAACTGGGTCAGGATCAGCCCCAGCGATTGCCAAGCGTGTTTGTGGTGATAAGGCAAAGCAAGCCTGAGGTCAGGCTGATAAACCAGCCTACAGGTTAAGATCAACAAAGCACAGCCAGAGACTACTATTCCTTCAACATAGCTTAGACAGGGCCTGGGAACCCTGGGCTGAGCTTAAATGCAAACACACCCTCTGCCCAACCCCATGGGCAGGGACTTTGGGTCGAGCCGCAGGTGAGGCTGCTCTGGACAATGAAAGCCTGTTAGTGCTTTCAGGGCCCTGACAGGTGAAGCTACAGAAGGGCAGGAGAGGGAGTCTCTGGTGGCAGGGTGGATGCTGTGTAAGCTGCATCTTGTGCAGAGGAGGGAGTTCAGATGATGAGCGTGCATTGGGAGTGTTTGCATTTGTGTTGGCTGTAGCTGCCTCAACCTGAGTTGCTTGCTCCTGCCCTGTCATCATCAGTTGTGTGGTGCTGTTCCCCTCCTCTGCTTGTTTCTTTCTTGTGATTGCTGTTTGGGAATGGGATGGGCATCAGTCAGCAGGTGGTGAGTAATTGTATTGTGTATCACTTGTTTTTCTTGGGTTTAATTCCTTTTTTCCTATTATTATATTTTATTTCAGTTATTAAACTGTTTTTATCTTACCCACCAATTTTACCTTTTTCTGGTTCTCTTCCCCATCCCACTGGGTGGTGTGGGGTGGGTGGAGTGAGCTGTGTGATACTTGGATGCTGGGTTAAACCATGACAGAGAGAAATGGCACGTGCTCAGGAGGAGCCAAGGCAGCCTCAGAGGCCAGTAGGTCAGTGTCACACTTTGCCAGTCTGTGCTAGGAGACATGGGGAGATACAGTGCAAGCTCCTCTCCTCCATGGAGGAAGCAGAGTTTCTGTTCACTGCATTGTGTCCTAGGAATGCTTGCTACAGCAGTGTTACTTCAACTTCTCTACCTCAGCAGGGTCTCTTGCAGGCCTTCAATCCCATGCTGGTTGCTCCAGATCCTGGCAAGGCTGCTGATCCTGTCCATCAGTTTTGCATAAAAGCAGCACGGAGAGCATGCTGCTGGTCTGAGAAATAATCAGCTTCTTTTTGTTGCTTTTGTCAGTACAGGAAAGAACTCCTGCTGCTGACTGTTCCCTGTGAATGAGTGCTGTCATTGCACTGTTCTTGCTATTTCCTGCATCTGTTTCTTTTGTATCTCATGTGCTTTAGTGCTGAATTTCTGAGCTCCAAGCTGGCAGCCTGCTCTTTGGCTCTCAGCTTCCCTGTCCATCTGCATCCCATCTGACATCTACCTCTTTCCTCCTGACTGCCGTGACACCAGACCCCGAGCCTGATGCAGCCTTCTAATCAGAGATCACCTTGCTGTTATCCATGTCTGCCAATAAAAGATAGTTCCCAGCATTATCCAAGAGAGAAAAGGAAAGCAAAGGATGATGACCAGGCATGATCTTTGAGTCCCCCATAACACCAGGGACACATGAGGTTACTGTGAAAGAACTGGAGAGACTCAGGAGGGAAGTGCTGTGATGGGGATAAAACATGCCCTGCACTTTCAGGCCTGAGCCAAAGGTAAGAGAAAGTGCTTCTGTGTGAGTCTGTCCAAAAGCAGGGTGGTAGAGAGAAAAAGGGACCTTGCTCTTTTCTCGCTGCCCAGCAAAGAACATGGGTGAAAGGATTCTGCAGGAGAGAGATGAGGTGGCTGAGTCCTCCTCTCCTATTCAGACTCACTGGCCTCTCACACTTTTGCTGAATGAGAAGTTTTGGGAAAGGGGATGGCAAATTCAGTAAACTACCCAAAAAGTAACAGGGAGATAGAGTTTCCCATGGATCACAATGTTGAGTGGTGGGGTACCAGAAATCTACAGTGATGCCTTGGGCAGAGAACAATTCCTAACACAAATCTATTTTTGTATTTTTTTTCCTCCTCTCTTACTAAGCAGTTTGCAGACACTGACTAATCCACATGATTTCCCTTGGGGATAGCCAGTAGCTCTGGGAGAAAGCTCTGCTCAGTATTTCAGGGCAGCCTGGCTATTTTCAGTAGCGGAAAGAGCAAACACAGCCACGAATGGAGGAGAGGAAAATCGGGTAGAAAGCATTCTTCCTCTCACTGGAACAAGGGAAAGGTTCTCAGCAGGTATGCCCCTTCCCAGAATGTGTAAGAAGATGCTCCCAATTTTCTGTGGTTTCAGGGATCATATGGAAAACTTTTTCTTGGGTTGGGTTAGGTTTCTGTCAAGTCAGCAAACTGCCCTGCCATGTATTCACTTGGATTGATGCAAGGGAAGCAGCTGGCTGAGGGTTGTGGCTGACCAGGCTGCCAGTGTGCTGTACTGAGTGTAATTAGTAGCTGCCTCTCTAGGAAAAAGTATAGCACCAAGGCAAGCAGTCATGTCACTCACTGGCTCCATGCAGTGCTTCCAGCAAGATCCAAGGAGTTAATACACTATGTGTAGAGTGAATATTTTGTTCAGGTTTACAACTTACACAATTTTACTTCAGTCTTGCAAATGTTGTGTTTGGAGAAAAGCCAGCAAAGGTTGAAGGAACACATAAATTAAGGAACACAACAGATGGGTCACTCAAGAGATATTGAGGAGTGTAGTCACGGGTGGCTTGCTCTGATTTGGGGTTGTGTTGCAGCCAAAAGGCTGGTCCTGCTGCACATGCTGGCCCTTGCAACCACTCTGGGAAGTGGCAGCCATGGGCTGAGTTGTGTCCCTAGCCCTGCTCAAACAGTGATTGTCATTGCATTGCTGAACTAACCTGCTCCTGCTTGTGTGATTGCTGAGTAAGTAAGGCAAGGGCTAGGAAGTTTTGAAAGGGAGAAGAGAGGACTGTCCCTTTCAACTGTGCCAGACGATGTTGCTGGGCTGCCAGACACAACTGCTGCGGTTTGATGGAAAGGGTGACGGGAGAGTAGGGCCAGGGCAGGAGCGTGCTGCTCCTGAGTAGTTGTTAAGTGAGTGTCTGTGTGTATATACATGTATGTCTTCAGGCTTTTTCTTTGGTAACTCCATTTCCAATATTATAATCAAATGTTGATTTGCAAATGTCTGGTAGTATCACCTCTGGCCTGGCAGGTGCTTTGGACTTGGAAAGCTTTAGAGATACCCCAAAGTGGGGGTATGCTGGCTGATGTGCCCTGGGGTTTCCTGGATCTGAGGCTTAGTTTTAGATCTTGCTGTGATGGTCTGTTTGGAGATGTTACAGATGTCTCTGCTGGAAGCAGGCTGTTTGGCAGGGGACAATCACTCAGGTGATGGAAGATATGCACATCACACCACATGGAAGCAGGGTGAAAAACTGGGAAATAAGCAGACCCTGAGCTACATTCTTTCAAGGGCAGTTGACAGCACAGGCACTAACTTGCCTGAGGTCAGAACCAGTAGGGCTGTCCACCCCTCAGACATGACTCTTCCAAATTTTCCAGTAGATGTGTAATCTCTCTTCCCTGCAGATCACCCCACTCAAGAGTTTTCTAAACGGAATCCCTCTAGTACAGGGACTGCAGCCCCTACAAGCATAGGGAGTATGCCTTAAGCAGAAGACAGTGACCCATGAAAGTAAGGCAGGCAGAGCTGACCAAAAGGCAAGGTAAGCAAGGCAAGATGAGAAAGCTCTGTTGAAAACAAAGGATTTTCAGAGTGGAATCACCACTGTCAAACAGCTCACTATGAAGGATTTGGGTGCAGAGGGAGTACATAGCAGTGCTTCAGCTCCAGAGGCGGCTGCAATGTGTAGAGGGGATGCAGAGCCACTGGTGAAATAAACATCCATAGAATTATGGATACAGCATTCCTTAGGAACTGTGTGGCACCTGTGGGGAAGCCCTGAAGAGAGAAAGGGCTACTGTGGTCACAGCTGGGGGCAGTGACTGTTTTAGTGTCAGCCTCCTGCTGGAAGCAGGAACAATAGATTCAGGAAGGAAAGGTAGTGAAGTCAAAGGGAGAGAGTGCAGGACCTAGAAGAAGACTTCCAGCTGCTTGGAGAGAAAGGAAATGCAGGGAGGAAGGGACCACAGGATGTGTAACTAGAAGGACCCAGTGAAAGTGCTGAAACTGAAGAGGAGAGCTTATGGACCCTCACACTAAGGGGGAAGAAGTGCTGAGCACCACTACACTGCCTGTTGAGGTGTCTCAGCAGCTGTAATTGCCTTAAGCTGAGAGACTGACAAACCAGAAACCTCTACAAGGAGGGTTACTGAATGATGAAAATCAGGAGAACATGGCCAGAAAATGGATGTGCTGAAAGCAGCTGAGGTGATTTGGACTGAAATTTAGTTTGGATAAGTTCACTGGAGCCATGTTGCTTAGTCAAGATGTCCTAAAGATAACTACCCAGTTACAGAACCTACTCCATTGCCCTCTTCCCCTCCCTTTCAGCAAGGATTTGTTCATCTTCTCATATTAATCCTCCTTGATCTGCTAAGAACCTAGGTAGCTTGGCAAAGCCTCACTCCCTTGCAGCCCAGAGTTTTTCAGCTCCTTGTAGCCTGGACCTGGGCAGTGGTTCAACACATGGTTGCAAGATTTTTCTGTTTCTCCTTTTTTGTTTTGGGCTGGTTTGGTGCAAAGTTCCTCTGAAGACACTTTGCCTTGTATCATGCAGCCTTACTATTGCTTGTTTTGCACAGCCTTTGCTGCCAGCCTGCAGTGGGTATTTTCCAACCACATTTCCATGGGTCAAGATGGAGTTTGTTGCACTGGCTTTGTCTCACGTTCAGCCCCATGATCTGTCAGCAGCTGGCCTCAGTGCAGTTACTCTAGAAATGATCACCTACAGGTCTAAGTGGAGTGTTCAAGCCCATTTTCACTGCAGCACCAGCTTTCTTCACAAGCAGAAGGGATTTTTGCAGCCTGCTGTCCATAAGCATAATGCCAGCAGCTCCAGAAATGAACCAAGGCAGCTCCAGTTCATGCAGAGCCTGCTCTGCAGGTGGGGGAGCCTGCAGGAGACAGCAGAGCTGAGCTCCACAGCTTCACAGCTGTGGCCTTGGGCTGGACCTGCAAACAGGGCAGGAGCAGAGGCAGTGCAGGAGTTTGTAACAGCACTGACTGGTCTCTGTGCAGGATTGCCACATACTTGCACCTGCCTCTATGCTTAGTGCCAAGCAAAACAGCTGCAAGGACAGAGGGGATGGGAAGTGGGACGGAAAGTAAACTGAAGCAGCAATGGCCCCAAGCTCCAGGCAGGGCTGTGGGAGTGCCACCCAGAGCTGGAGCTAACCACAACTCAGCTACCATCCCAGAGCACAGCTGGCCTGTGGGCTCTGTGACCCAGATTTTGCCTACAGGGCAAAAACATTACTGGGTTAGACAAGCTCAGCTGCTACTTTGGGGAAATGGGTGTGACCCATCATAGAGAATCTTGAACTTCCTCTTCCTAGACAATTCATCTTCAACAGGAAATCCAAGCTTTGCACGATACTCCCAAAATTCTTTCCCAGGAAGATGCCAGAACCAAATTAATTATCTGCTAACCACAGATATATGCGCTTTCCACAAGGAATGGCTTTATTAAAAAATAAAATATGACTAGATAAGTTTTCACTGTGTTGCCCATCAGGCACAGAGATGCATTTGTATTTTTTTTACAAAAATCATGGGGGAAGAACAGGCTTCACTGGCCTTCTGGAATTCAGGCACAGCAATTAGTTCATGGGTACATGTCTCTGTTCACACACAAAACTTTTGGCATGGCATGGATGGCAAGTTTCAACTAGAATCTTTGTGGTTAACAAAACCTCATTTGCTTCTGTGGAAAACCAAGTATCTAGGCAGAGCTATTACTTTATTATAAGAGTATTAGATGTGGGTTGGTTTGGGTTTTTTTTTTTTCCTTCCCTCTAGCTGGATTTTTACTACACAGGCTCTCTTCTACTAATCCAGATGGTTTTGGGTAGCCAGGACTAAGTGCCATGCCAGTTTATGAGGTATAGTCCAGCCAAGCAATTCTTCATTCTCTATGTGTTGTCTGCTGTCCATTACTTCAGCTCTTGGCAGGAATTTCTGATGTGCAAACATTCCTTAGGGGACTTGTTCACATAAGCTGCAATATGTCGCTATTTCTGGAAACCTTCAAGCAGCCCATTATAATCAGGTGGTCATGTTTTCCTAGGACAAACAAGTCTGTTCAGACTTTGTCCTGTGGAATTTCAGGTTGTTTGTACTGTAATCAGAGGTCCCATCTGCTGGACATTTCTGTCCTTTAGCACATTCTGGCCACACTGAGCTCCATCCCTAATTACAGCCTGACTAAAACTCAGAAGAGGAGTTAAAATCAATTTTCCATGCTATCCCTCTGTAGCTCCCTTCTACCATTTTTTGACCTTACATGAAATCCTAGCATTAGCGCTTGAAATATGCAGGCTTATCAGGGACACTTCAGTATTGTTTATAGGACAGCTCAGGTCATTTTAGCACTGTTTTAGTCTCAGTTCTCTCAGAAGCCTGGCAGGCATGGCTCTCTTCACATTCACATGTGCTGGGACAAAGAAGCAACAAATCATTTCAGTGTGGGTCAGCGAGTGGAACACTTGTAATTACTGCACAACAGTAACAATACTTTTACCTGGGACACAGAACTGAAAGCAGAGACTAGATCTTTAAATAAATCCCAGTGTTTATACACCAACACCTCTAATTACATGGCATAAGCCTAGAAACATCTTCAGATATTGAACCTAGAATACTAAGTAAATTCATAGCTAAAATCAGGCATTTTTAATGTCTGTTGCTTAGATATTTAATTGCCTTTCAGAAATACTTTCTCTTTTCTTGAGAAATTACATAATAGACTCTGAGCAAAATGCTTCAGCCTGTTCTTTTAGTTTTCACCCCTCCTTCCCATTCATGAAATGCAGTGCTAGGGATATTTTGAGCAAAACTGTTCAACTCTTAAGTTTCTGTGGTCTCACAAAAGCACTAAATAACATTAGTCCCCCATCTCTTTGTCCATGGCAGACTACATTTCAAGGCATCCAGTATGCTGTAAAAGGTTAATTTCTGCTGTCAGCCAGGCAATGAGATGTTTGTGATACTTTACTCCTCATAAATTAACGGTGTTTGAATTCATCCATCCCCTCCTCTGTTTCAGTCTACATTTTGGCTTACTAGCTGCTGTTAACACCCTACTGGCCATTTAATCCCAGTTATACCCATGACTTCAGACTTTCTTATGTGTAGCACCCTTTTTCCAAACAGCTCTGAAGCAGTTCACCCCATGCAGTTGGTGGAGACTGAGTTTTGTGAGTCTGACTTAGCCAGGTCACTTACACTTGCTAGGCCAGAATAAGAATGTCACTACAGAAGGTTACTACAAACTCAAAATGCATTTCAGCAGCAGTTTCAAGCAGATGTACTAAGTAAGCCATTTTTAAGCAATTGCTTTTTTGCCTTTGTTTCTCCAACAGTGGGAGCTTTTCCAGTTTTTTGTGCCTTCAAGCTCTTGGGCTTATCAGTCCCTATGTTGGAATATACAGATGCATACATATCAGGATGCCAGGTCTTCCCAGCAGCCTCACAGGCTTTCCAAAGCGGAAGGACAGGTGAGATAAAGATGTTTGATACATCCTCCCTGCTGAATGGCACTTAACACATGGTCATAAGTGCACTTGCAGCAATTCAGGACAAGAAGGGGAGTTGCCCCTCTATGGCTAATTTGTGCCAGCCAGCAGGCAGCTTCCACAGTGCAACCCTCATCACAGTGCAGGGGTCTTTGGCAAAGCAGGGAGTGCACTTCTAGTCCTGTGTAAGTCAAGATGTAGGAGAGAAAAAAAAGAGGGTGTCTGCTGTGCACAAAGTGCTCTTGAAGAGAGGTGTAGCCAAAATAATCTAGATTCATTAGAAACCCCAACATACACAAGTGAATTTAGGGATCCTAACCAGAACAGCACTGGATTGTGGCTGTCATTTTGTTAAAACCAGCCTTCAGCATGTGTCAAAGTCCATTTTAGCTCAGGGAGCATTCAGTCAACTCCAACTTGCTGCACAACAGGTCTGTTCACAACTCATCAGCCTTAACAGCCACACCATGCAAGACAGCAGCTTTTTTCTCCTGTGCCTCAGCTATACTGTCATTCATTCCTGGGGTTATCCCAATAAATATGAGGGCAGTGGAGAGGGATGTTCAGGTTGAAGCTGTATCACTTATACCAGCTGCCTTACCAGGGAAGCCAACAAGCTTGCAGGTGAGGGATACCAAAACCTTATAAAAGATGTGGGAGAACGAAGAGCTTTCTGCTGGTCAGCTTGATGGAGCTAAAAAGGGGAAACAATAGTAGAAGTTCCCTATTACCCTGCACATCCAAAATTCCTTGAACAGAAAGCCTGGAGGCAGGGTAGACCTCAACACCCTATGGATGGCATGTGCATTGAAGGCAAGGAAGCGTGCTTTCTCTTTTATAGAGCTCCATGAAAAAACTTATCTCCTTTCACTGAGTGCAAGTCAAAAGGATCTGTTTCTTTCTGCACTCCTGCACTACTGTAGTGCTCAAAAAAGTCTTTATTCATCCTTGTTTATTTTTTAGAAAATCCCTATGGCTCTAGATGTTTAAAATGAAGCATTAATTACATGGAATATGTGCCTTTAAAGTCCAGAAGCTGCTGGATATACTGCAAAGGTGGGTTGGGCCAGGAATGACCCAGGGACCTCTGCAGGAGACGCTGGTATGGCTGTGAGGCACTGGCAAGGCAGCAGTAATCATGATCCAACCTTTTCAACATAATTAGCAGGATAGAGTCCAACTTGACCAGTGAGAAGTCGCCCCTTGCACCAGCCCTGCTCATCTTCCTCACTAATCTTCATTAGTTCTTCACCTAAAAGTAAGAACAGTCATTAGGAGGCAGCCTTGAGAAAGGTAGCATGGCATTTTTACCCACCTAAGATGACTTAATAAAAAGCAAGACTATTGGTCTGAATCACCACACTTTTCTCCCCTTATCAACACCCATATCATAATGCACAGTTTAATCAAAGCCAGAATTACTGATCTCTTCAGTATTTACACTCAGTACCATCACCTCGGCCAAGGAACTTAAACAGACTTTCACTTCTTCTATTCAGCATCAGAAATCTTTTGTGCCCTAGAATTCTGCCTGCTTTTCTCTCCCTAAGGAACATGCTTACAAGCCAGCGTGATCAGATGGATCTGAGACAGTTTTTTCTTAGTGGCTCCTCTGATAGGCAAGTGGGAAGGAAATACAAGAAGCTGCTAAGCTCCGGCTGTTAGGACCCAAAATGCCTATTCCATGATGGAGTGTCTGGTTTGACCAGTAAGGCATGAAATCAACTGATTTCTCAGACTATGACCAGGAAAGACTCTTAACAGTCTCACATCTACTTTGGGAAGGGGCAGAAAGAGCCTCTCCTCTACCACAAGGTCATACTTCTGCCAGAGAGGGAGTCTGACTGCATCAACAGGCACATCCCACACTGTCAGAGTCTCAGAAAGTCACTGCTGTTAAGCTGAAGCCTTACTGGTATGTGTTGCTCAGAGGAGATTCAAAAAGAAGATGACTGCAACTAACAAGTCATACCCCTTTCATCTGCTGAGTGGAAAGAAAGAACAAAGTCAAGTTCTAGAGCACCCACACTGCAAGATATTTTAAAGCAAAAAGTTAGTGTTAAGTTTACCAGTATGGTAACACTGCAGCATAGATACTGGCCTCAGGCACAAAGGCCCTGCTACAGAATGACTTCAGTGACTTTCAATGGGTGCATTTTGGAGAGATATAGCACAGAGATACCATGTAAAACTCAAAACAAGCAAGATCAGAAACACTCCCAAGATCCAGATGTCCTCTTGAAGTTGAGAGGAGGGCACATGCAAACTAACTAAAGGAAGAAAAGGGGACAGGTCTGTTTGCTCCAGCACTCAATCCTCTGCTGCAAGCCAGGATCTCCATCGTCAAGATAGCCATTTTGAGCAACAGTTTGCATAGATGTTTTTGCCAGCTGACCTCTGCCTTCAGTAGTACACGTAAGTCAGGTGAGCTTTCTCCCAAAATACCTATCTTCACATTACTTGAAAAGATGATCCAGAACACCCATGTAATTTTTATATCAATGGTGCAGGGAGAAGCATTTAATAAAGTTTCAAGACACAATTCAAAGTAAATGCCCTAAGAGGAGGCAGGAAGGATCTGTTTTATCACTTGGGGTGTGCTCTCCCTGCATTCTGACCAAGGCCTAGACAGTCTCTTTCCATGCGGTCTCACTAGCTTTTAGTCTAGAAAAAATTAGATTTCTCACTGTATCATCCACTTTGAAGGAGCTGGTAGTGGGTCACACCAAGGGAAGGATAAGTGTCAGTTTTCAAGTGGACATCCAATTCTTACAGAGTGTTTCAATCATTCAGTCAGCCCGAGTGAGGACAGCAAAAGGTTAGTAAGAGATTAGTGCTTGTGTACCTGCTTTAAAGCTCAGCTCATCAGCCTCCTGTCCTGTGTAATCATAGAGTGCTCGTACCCGTACACCTGGTACCTTTAGGTCATCCTCATGCCCGTTGGCATCCAGGCACTTCTTGGGAGTGTCCTCATCTGACCACTCCGAAATATCTTCCTTCCCTCCGCTTTGTGTGTGGAAGGTGAGAGAGGACAAGATGGTTGTTAGTAGACTGATCGTTCACCCACCTCCTCCCCAATCATGCACTACCCTGACTCCCCCTGAGACTGCTCTGCTATAGGACAGGGTGCAAGAGGCCCAACAGCCAAGCAAGGGTGAACAAGGAAGAGATATCTCAGGAGATACTACATTTTGTTGAAAGCACCCCACATTAGAGCCCTGAGGGCCAAGAGGGTAACGTGCTCTCAAAGTATTTTCACACATGCACACTCTTCATGACCTCATCCTACTCTAGCAGACCCTCTCACACAAGGAAGGCCAGTCCTAACTGGAGAGCCCAGCTGCATCCAGAGTTATTCCAGCCAAGAATAAAACAGAGAGGAAAAGCCATGTTGTGCATCTTGAAGAGATGTCTGGAATTATGTTTTCCAGGTCAGGGACAAGAGCAGAGGGGAAGAGCAGCAGAGGACAGACACCTGAAACCCAAAAAAACCCTGCAGAGGCTATGTTCCATACTAACTTCACATGGGTTGGTGCCTTCAGGGTGTCATAGAAGAGGCTGTTCTGCTCCTCTTGATAGGAAAACCTGTAGATTGGCAAATAGGGCCCCCTGAATCCAACTGACTGTGAAATACAGTAGTGGCCTTGAGAAATCTCTATATCCCCATTCTTCTCTGCTCAGTTCACTTTGGCCAGAGTCTACCTTTTAAAGCAGGACAGCTATTGGAACAGTAGGATGAGTCTGTTCTGCCTCTCCCTATTCTCCAGGCTTGCCTCCTGGCAAGGGAAGCAGCTATACCCAAACTTGTCAGGTACTACTCAGAACCATACCAGGGAAAAACAATAAAAATTTGTTGCCTTCATTTAGGAAACCACACAACTCCCAACTCTTCTCACCCTCTCTAGGAGGAAGAACTGGGGAAATGCATGCCAGAATCAGACAGCACTAGTCAGACTGGGCTAAATCTCGTCACTAGAAGGATCTTTACAAGGAAGGCACTTTGTGAGGCAGAATGTGCTAGACAAACAAACAAAAACAAACAAACAAAAAAACCCCCTAAAAACCCAACAAAACAAACCCAAAACCAAACAGCTACCCTAAACTGCATTTTCTACATGGCCTTTTCCAGAGTGCCACAGGCAAGGCCATGGGCAAGAGACAGGAAGTTAAGGAAGAGATACTCCTATCAATCCAACTCATTCACGGCGCTAGGCAGGACTGTACTTTTCCTAACCTGATGTATCCCAGAATTCAGCCTTTACCTTGTCTGCAGAGGGGTCTGTGAGACAACACCATCTCGTGCAGGCAAAATGCTGGTCAGTGTGACATCATCACCCATCTTGCCACTCTTCTCCTTCTTGGTGATTTGCCGCTGTGTTTCGAGGGACCATTCCTGTCCAGAGAAAACCAGTAATACTATCAAGCCACTCAGATAAAAAAGCTGTGTACATCTTTTCTGCCCAATATAGAAGGACAGAAGACAAGGTTGTACTTCAGTAGCAGCCGAACTGGTCAGCTCTAGAGCCTTGCTGGCATAGCAGGCTTACTTCTGTTGAATCCCAAGGCGCAACAAGAGGCTGTGAGAAAATCATCACAGAAAGCTGTCCCATGGCCCTGAGCACCACGTCCTGTTCTTTGACCTTGCAGCTGGATGGCTGGAGTATAGCTTGGCAGCCTATGTATGCCCCTTTGGGCACCAGACAGCTTGCAACACAACAACAATTTCAGAAGAGCCTAACACACCACACTTGCTGAGCAAAGACATGATCCTTCCAACACAAGACTAGTAATCTGCCAATTTCAGAAAAGCAGCTAATTGTTTGGAAATACCATTAACACAGTCTAGAATGCTACCCCACCTCAAACTGAGGCCAATTCATCGCCATGCCCGGTCCGTGAGTGTTGCGCCACCACTTCAGGTCCTCCTGGTTGTCTGCAGCCATGATGACTTGGTGGAGATCCCGATACAATGCATGAAAGCTATGACCAGAACAAACAAAACCACCAGCAATCAAGTCCCTCAGCAGTTTCCCAAAAGCCAAGTAGGAAGGAAGAGATTAACCTCATGCACAATTACATAGCATCCTCAATCACACAAGATTAGGTGCTAGAGCAGCACCTATTCAGCCCTAGGAAAACACAGCCACTCTTACAGGAGAGTCAGCTTGGCAAACGGGACAGGCTTGTTTGGTGTGGCAGTGCCTAACAAGTGCCAGCTCTCAGCACAGCTCATTAAATGAGCACTGAAAGAACTCGGCACTTTCTTGCACACAGACATGGAGGTGGCTCAGATTTGTTGCCTCTACCATAAAAGGGGCACAGAAGATTTTTGGCTACACCTATTACCCATTGTGTAACCCCTCTTAGGGCTTACAGGCACTACTTCACAAAAGGCCTCCCTACTAAGGGCAAAATGGGTGGAATAACCATCAGTACTAGAAGGCAACAGAGCTACATTCCTTAGCCTGGGATTATATATAGCAACATGGAGGCATTTCATAGGATAGAAGTACACACACAGGACAGTACTGGACAGTAGTGAAAGAGGAAGAGTTTGAAGGCAGAAAATCCTCTCTGGGGAGCCCACAATCACAGACCCCAGCACTGGTCCCTCTAAAGAGACCAAATGCCAGTTCTAAGATACACCTGAAAGGGGAAGGAACAAGATCTGGCTGATGCAAGCAAGCAGCTTGCAGAGATGCCAGAACTGGCACCCCTCACCAGAGCCTAAGCACTCCTGGCTGGCACAATTCCCCCTGTATCAGGGCCAGTACCTTTCATTAGTGGAGAGGTTGAGATGCTGGTGCAGGTTCAGAAGCATCTCCTTAAAGAAGCACAATCGCTTGCGCTCTGCCTCCTGACAGCCCTCAAACACTTGCTCCATGTCCTCCATGTAGCGGGGATTGTAGCGGTTCAGCTCTTCCAGCATCTTCTGATATTGATCCTTGCACTGTAGCAGGAGCACAGCAATGGTGAGATGTGTTGCCCCGATGGCAAACAAGTAACAACCCTCCCTACTCTGGCTTGGGACTGACAAGTTCTTTTCTACCCTTCACTGTTGAGCAAACACACTAAAGAAATAAGAAGACATCCCATAGCTAGTGTCCCAGTCCATTGCTCTCCTAATATTCTTGCAAATTTCCTGTTCTTCCTTGCTACTCTCTTCTGTACAGGACCTTCCATGCTTTTCCCTCTTCTGGACAGACAAATCTTCTATTTTTGGTAGCCAAGCCTTCAGCTCTAGAGGTTCCACCCCCCTGCACCAAATCCCCTACACTTTTTTCCTTTTTTATTTTAAATTTGTTTATTAATTAGGATCTTGCCCAACTCCAAAGACAGAGACCTTGGTTACTGAAGTCTCAGTCCAGCTCACTAAAACCTCAGACGATGGGATCTCACATCAGGCTTCAGCAGGAGTCGTTTCACCGAGGGACATTACCACCAATGCTTTTTCCTTGAAAGGAGTAGCCTTGTGACCCCCATCCATACAACTCACACGCACCTTCTCAGCCTCTTGAGTGCACTTCTCTACGCGCTCCTGCAACTTGCGCATCTGCTCCTGGGAGATAGATGAGTCTGCCTTGGCATGGTTCTCCCTTGTATGGGCTGTTTTCTCCTCCTTCCGGGCTGCATGGTAGTTTTTCTTAGAAGTCTCCACCTGTAGGAGAAGGGATGCAGAAAAAGCCATGATCTTGCGAACACTGATTCTCCAATACTCAGAGGAGGCATGTTAACATTTGTTAAAGTCTGCAGCAACCTAACAGGAATGCCAATTCAGCATTTAGTAAACAATGCTCCAGTGGGAAGAGGTACCTTCAAATGATCTCTTTTTCAGAGCTCATCTGCTCTGAAAAAACCTGCTTAGCTAACATGTCATCTGTGCAGGAATACAGAACCTGTTACCAAAGTCTTCCCATACAGGCAGGAGTTATAAAACCATAAGAACAAGACCCTTGAGACATCCCTCCCTCTCTGGGATTCTCTGCTACTCTGGCTAACCTCATTTGTTTGCCCAGTGGCTCTTGAAATCCGGCAGCCAGCTCTACTGCCCTTATCTCTTTCCCCATTCACACTTTGCTTACATCTTTCATCTTCTTCACCCAGGGTTTCTGGGCCTTTCGGAACCCATCCTCTGCATCCTTTGTTTCCTTGAAGCCTCCAATCATCTGCTTGTGGTAAGCCTCCTTCTGCCAGGCCTTGATCTTATCTGAGTCTTCACCAGCCAGGTGGTTCCGGACAGCCAAATGAATTTCACTCAGTTTGTCTGCAGCCGTCAGGAAGGCATGCCAGGCCTTTTCCAGAGTACCATACTGCGGACCTGCAGGAATAAGCACCACAGGGGCTCTTATACCTACTGCCCACAGAAAGGATTGCAGATTCTTTTTCTCCTGCATACTTCTACCAGTATGGAGTCACTTCCCTAACTCTATCCAATCAAACAAGTCAGCACTGACTGGTCTCCACAGTCCCACCAGGCAGCATCTAGACTGGCTGTTAGAGCTGGATGAGATGGGCATTTCTTTGGGCAGCCTCAACTGTTCCAGATGGTGCCTGCTAGGAGAAGGTTTCTGTAGAAAATTCTCTTCCCAAATCTGCCCTGAGCTTCAGGACAGACAGCAACATTAGTTCATGACTGAAGCTAGGCTTCTGCTCCACAGACCAGTAGGTCCTTTGGGACATCTGTCCCATTGTTTCCTGTTACTTTGTGAGTTTGACCACACTACCACTAAATCACAGCATTAATAGTTATTCTCAGACTGGAGGAGAAGACAGCTAAGCCATCCTTAAAAAGGGGGTATCTCCAGCTTGATTTAAGACATGGACTGCCCAAGGACTTGCCAAACTAAGCACACAGACTTTTTTTTTTTAATAACCAAGCACATGACAAGAGAACCCCTCTCTAAGTGAATCAGAGGACTGACTACAAAAACAGGCAAACACACAAAAAAGACACCCAAGAAAGTCACCCCCTTACTGGGGAAGGGAAGCCTGTCCCTGAAAGAAACAATGTCACCTCAGTAAGAGAGAGCACTCAGAGCAGAGTGCAATGATTGCCTCCTGTTCCCAGTCTAATATGCCAACTTTACCTCTCTCCACATTGGTCCTCCACTTACGGGACCACTCTGTTAGCTGCTGGGCATAGTTCTTCTCTATCTTGGCTCGCTCCTGGAAGCAGGAGATTAAGTCATTGCAGAGCCGGTACCCATCATCCACACGTTTCACTGTCCGCTTGTAGTTTCCAGCCTGAAACGTCACACAACATTATTGTTTATACTGTACTGACTTTCATGTTCCTTCAGTACAGACAACAGCAGGCCCATTATTGCATGGGGAGGGAACATGGGCCCTTCTGAAGCCAGCATCTGGGCTCAGACCCGCCTTTGGCACTCTCAGGCAAACACAGCACTGGAGAGAAGAAGCTGAGATGCTTTGCTTGTTTCTCTCACAGCTCAGAGCTATGTCAGCTGAACAAGGAACTCTCATTCCACAGCATCTGTGGAAGTCACCTACTCCCTGCAGTAACACACAGCATGGTACTGAACCTTCCCACAGTTCCTCCTTCCACTCCTCAAGGGCAACATGTCACCCACAGACCCGGAACTCAACCCACTGGTAATTCCACCAGTGGGTGGTAAGATGACACTCCTACCTCCCTCACACTCCAATTATCCTTCCTTACCTCCCAGAAACTGCCCCCAGGAGCCTCCCCACCAGCATCATCTTCTGATGACATCACCCTCTTTTTCTTGCAGCAGGGAATGTTTGCAGATTTCAGTTAACCTGAGAATAGAGAAAAGTGACTTCAAACACAGCAGTGGCTGAGCCTTTGCAGACAGCATGGTTCTCCATGACTCTTGGAGCTGGAGGAACCCAACTTGCTGCCCTGCAGTCAAGTACTGGGATCAGTGCCCCTCCAGCTGCAAATGGCAAGGTCCAGCAGAGATGCCCAGGACTGAACTGGTGTCCTCCCTCCCTGCAGACAGGAGGCCTCCTTGGCAGGCCTGTAACACATTGGGAAAGGATGTCATAGAAGACAATGTTGCCAAACCTTGGCTGTACAGATATCAGAGATGCTCGTGAATCCAACACTCTTCAGCAGCACCAAATACTTCTGCAGAGATCCCTTTCTTAACAAAGGCCCTCAAGAGGGTAATAGAAACTGAAGTAGCTAAAGCTATTTGAAATCTGCCTTGAAAGATTTTAAATAAATCTTCTGTCAATGAAGATGACTCCAGCTTCCCAGTATGACTCAGGATTACGGGATTACAACAACTGACAGGAAAACAAGGCTGAGCAGTCAGCAGGCAGGCATGTCTTGAATGGGGAGGAGCCCTATAAGCTGCCCACCAGCCAAGCTGGGCTTGAGCAGAAGTACAGAAACATGCTGGGGCATACCCAGCCAAACAGCAGCGCAGGACACTGCTTCCCTAGAAACATCCTTGCACAGCTGCTGGTTTCACTACACTCACTGCATTAGGCTCAAAATCGAAGCTGAAAGGTAAAAGGTTCATCTCATTCTCTGCTGCCTCAGAACTTTTGCCCATTCCCCTGTGCTGGCTTGCACTGCTAGTTTGTTCCTGATGTGGTACAACACTGAATTCCTTGCAGAGAGGTTCAGGGTTGTTCTTGTGCAAGAATGAGAGAAGGAGTAACAGGACCCAAGCCCAGTCACTTGCTGACAAACCCAATCCTTTCCAGACAAGCCCAGGTTAATGCAGCATGCACAGCCCTTGCTGCCACTTCTCCCCTTGCACATTCCTGGTTATAAAAAGCTTCCCTCACACCCCAGAGAGGTATCTGCTCATTTTGCCAGCCCACAGAGCACACAGCAGAGATGAAGATCAGGTCAAGAGTACACATCTCCCACCTCATGCAAATCCTTCTTGGTGGCAGGAGCCTCACAGTGAAGTGCCCCAACCCAGACTGCAGGAATTTTTGACATTTGGCTATGTTTGCCCAGTGTCATCTCATGGAGTGTGTCAGAAGTATATTAATGTTGTTTCTTCTTCAGAAGGCTGGAAGTACTGAATTCCAGTCACTGAAGCAAGTTGTTAAATCGCGTATGACATACAGGTGCCTGAACCTTGAAAAACTAATTCCTCCACCATGCCACCAGCTGTCCCTGTCCTCCCCTCCCCACCATTTGTCATCTGACTGCAAAGCCATCTTACAGCCTCCAGGGCACGCAACTCTACTCCTGGCCCCAGTAACTACATACCTGAATGCTGAAAGTGAGATGCCGAAGGGGGAGCAGTGGGAAGCCGGCAAGTGTGTCTCAAGCTCTTCAGACTCTGAAAAAAGACTGGAGGAGACAGAGATGGGTACGGTCAGACACTCCTTTGAAGGGATGATGCCTGTTCTGATGCACTGCAATCCTAGGGGTGTCCCTTTTCTACCAGCTACTTAGGAGGGGCACCCTCTGATATAGCAGCTGCAGCCACCGTGCCTCCCGAGATGCCATGTTCCAGCACGTAGGAGAGATGCCAAATCCTTGTGTCACAAGATCAAGCCCCAGAGAGTTAAAATAGAAACACTGGGGTGGCTGACAGCACTGTACAGGAAAGGTAGCATCACAACAGCTGAGCACAGGGAACAGCTTGGGCCAGAAAGGCCTAAAATAAGCACAGACCCCAGGCACCCCACGTGGGGCCTGGTCTCCCCTCACTGGACAGTGTCCAGTTTAGCAAACTCCACAGCCTCCATGCACTGCTGCATATACTTTTGCACACAGCTGCCTTTGGGAGAAAGAGGGAAGGATACACATACACTTTCTCCAGTCCCTTTTAACTAAAGATGAAGAAGATTTATACACAAGTCAAAGAACTTGATAACTCCACATTAAAAAAAAAAAAAAAGCCACCAAAACTCACCAGAAAGCATATTCTGGTCTACAGTCCCTTTAGTAGTCAAGCACCTAGCACTGCACTGGTAGAACATGGCTCTCTAGCCGGAGAGCTTTTTTGTCCCTTGCTTCTGTAAGCTGTTCCCATCATATTCTCAGAAATACTTTATTTTGCCATATGGTACAGGGAACTGTCATCAGCTTTCCACAGAGCAAAGAGAAGTAAAAGGTCTGCAGAGGCTATTAGAAGCAAGGGCAGAATAAGGCATTTTTGCTTATCTCATGCTTACATCCCTGGGGACTTACCTCAATGTAAAAAAGTCTATCAAAAACAACAACAACAACAAAAACCTCAACAACAGACAAGCAAAAAATCCCTTCTTCTCAGTCACCAGCACTCAGCTGCAGCTGGAAGGTTAGGGCAGCTGAGAATAGAACCTGCAAAACCTGGAAGTGGGATTTTTAGCCAGCCAACAAGACCATTTTTAAGATGAAAGAAGGTAGGCAAAGAGAAGGAAGGAAAGAAAAGCAGACTGGATTATTGCAAGCTAGTGACTTTTTGTGAGGAAGGGGAGGCCAGGAGGTTGAGGGGGAAGAGTTGTGACTATGAGTGGTCCAGGTCACTGGATAAAAGGTTAAAGCTCATCAAAAACCTTGTAAGGCTTCCCAGTAGTCCCCAATAAAACCAGACTACACATTCCTGAAATTGCTATGATTTAAAAAAACTTCATGAAGTTATGTAAAGGTATATTTAAAACCCATTCTTTCTTTTTTTCTCCTAATGAAGACATAGATCAATTATACATGACACATGAACGCTGTATCACTTTTTCCGCACCACTCCCCCATCCCCACTTTATCAGGAAGCAATGAATCACAAACATGCCTTCCATCTCTGGTTTCCAATTCGGGCTGACTACATGGTACTAGAATTTGGGGGGTAAATGTGGAAAGCTGTTGTGTGGCAGTACACACTTGTTCATTCAAGGGAGAGTCAGGAAAAACAAATGTCCCAAAACCTCAATCTATTATTTCTGCAGTTTCCATGTTAGAATTTGAGTCACATCTGCTTGCTTTCTCAGGAGTTACCAACTCAACCAGATTTACGGTCACTAACAGGCTCTGAAATACAGTAGTAGCTGTGCTGGATCAGACTAAGGTTTATCATGGCCTCATAGCCTTTCTAGACAGCAGCCAAAAGCAGATACCTTCCCTCACTTTCACAACAGAGCAAGCATACATGATGCCTCCCTGCATGTTCTCCAAGCCTCTAACCACTTGCTGACAGGAACTTCCCTGAGCCGGATGTGGCACCTATGAATGAGCACTCAACAGATTTCTCTTCCATTAATTTCTTCAACCTGCTTTTGAACTCATATATGAGTTTTCAGCATCCATAACATCATGTGGCAAAGTATCCCACAACTTAAGGCTTTACTGTAGTCATCAGCACCATAGCTAGGTGGGAAAATACAATGAAGTGGTATAATATTTCTACAGGCTAATCTCCATGACCCGAGTAGCAGTCCATTGAGTACATATTTCCATTGCAGTTGTATGGACTTTATAGACATCCAGAAAAATCCAGCTTGGTAGAAGCAAAAGGGTCAAAGAACAAGAAGGACCCTTTTCTGCTGGGCTTTTTCTGGACTTTACATACTTCATGAGTCCATGTCAGTCAGCAGATCAAATTGGATCTGCATGCAGACATAGGGAAGGTACTTAGTACTGCACAGAGGGGCTGGAAAGAACAGCTGCTGCTGTCACCCTGATCAAGCCCTGGAAGAGCAAGTAGATTGCCAGTCCACCCCTTCATGCCTATCTATTCCTGAAATACCACATGTTGTAAGCCACTAAGGGTTTGAGACCAGGGAAAACCTGAGTTTGACGGGAAAAGTAAATATATGTGCCAAAGCCTGGAGGTTGTTTTACAGCAAAGTAAAGATGACAGGGATACCTTGTGGACAGCCTGATTTAGCAAGAGCCACCAAATGATTCAGGAGGCCTGGCAGAGCCTGTATAGTACGAGCAATGTAGCTGGAGTTATACTGGGTTGACTGGAGTTTTATGTGGGCTAGTATTACATACAAGACTCCTCCTGATGCCACTGCCACCTCTGCTAGGAGGAGGCTATCTAGCAAATCATATTTGCAGGGCAAAGGAATGTTTATTCCTACCTTCCCACCTTTATCAGCTCTCACATTAAGAGCTACTTAAGACCTCACTGCAGCTCTTGCAAAACAAGGTCTCCGAAGAAGAGGGAAGGAGTGACTACATTGCTATTCATTTCACACCTCCAGAGGATTACGGATAAAGGTATCACAGACACCACTACAACCAGGAACATCAGGAAAGCTGAACCATGCAAATGACAGCTACAACTGTTTCTGCTTCCAGTGTTAGAAAAGATACCTCCCTTCTTCCCCCACATACCTGCTCTCACATAGGAGCCAACATAATTATTGGGCCACACCTACTATCAACTCCCTATTAAGTTATCAAAAAATGGCTCTTGCTCTTTAGCTGCAGAAAGGTGGAATGGCTCATGACTGTCTCACTGGTACCGAGCTGCACTCGGAAAAATGCCAGAGGGTTCATTGCAATAGAGCTGTTTTTACCTTTAAGCCATGTTATTATTCTCACACATGATGCAGTCAGGGATGCATCTCAGACCACAGATCCCTGCTCTCAGACCAAGGTGCCAGGCTAAAACCTTCCCTTTCAAAAACATGTGAAAACCATTATGCATTATAGGGTGTGCCTTGTTTCATGCTTTCACAGCATCTGTGCAACAGAGTCCCAATCCACAAAGAAAACTTCTAGACCCAAAAGTAATAATAGCTCTTCTCCACTGAAAGCTTTCCCTCAGGCAGGTAAACCACAGAAATCCTCTTCCATCTACATTACATTCCAATACTTCCAGCCTCCAAATGCCCAAGGCACCACCACTTCTATGCATTGCTTGACTGCCTCCTGAGACTCCCTGTGAGAAACTGTTTTCCAAAGTTCACCAAGATCAAGCCTCTGAACTCTACAAATGCTCAAAGGGCTGGTGTATGCAACCTTGCAGGAATTCATCCACAGAAACAAAGCTTGTATATCCCACCAGACAAGGCCTTCTGCCCAACTCCCCTTTCCCAAGTGCAACAGCAAATGCTGGATGCAGACACATGTAGGAACAAACTGAGTTACATTTATCTAGTAACTGAGGCTTTGGTGGAGACACATTTTTATTGTGGATCAATTTCTATATAGGTGCTAAAGCAAAAGTTTTAATCAATAACAGGTTGCTACTAATTTCCACCTCAAGACAACTACCACCACAAGGCAGGAATTTGATACTTTCTGCAGCCAATTTGTTTGATTCCCAGGTCATTTTTCTGTACACAGTGGTCAAAGTATTCTTTTCTCTCCAAAAACACTGGCACTCTGGTATAGGTTGCAGATAAACACTTCAATCTGAACAATCCAAAAAAGATGGCAGCCCCCCTTCCCTTACAGAATGGCAAGCATGAAATCCCTTTTTTTTTTTCCTTTTAACTTGTCAGAACAAAACTAGAGAGCTGAAGCCAGGAGATTCCACATGACTCCAGCAGTGTAACAAACTGGACTGCTGTTGGTACAGAAGAGCTAGGAAGGTCCCCAACAGAGAGAACAAAATGGGGCATGGAACAGGGTGTGCTTTCCAGACTCACCATCTCTGGAACTACACATCCAGTAGGTCTGAACCAGCAACTGGGATGATGCCCAGTAATGTGCTCTCCACTGCCATTATATAGGAGGTCTGGTATTTACAGGTGTACTCACCTTTCTGAAGCGGGGACAGATCTTATCTACTGCTAGAAAGGATGCAATGTAACACAAAGATCCTCCAAAACTTCCCTTAGAGGTATTTCTCTTACTGCAGTGTCACACCCTCAGCAGTCACCTGACTGGGAAAGGGACTAAGCCAGTGTTTCCCAGCCTCTCCCTAAGGACTGAAGCCTGCCAGGGCTGTCTAATACAGTTTCAAGCAAGATTTCAGCTCATTTCTCCAGCCAGGGAAAGGTCAGAGAGACATCAGGCAGAACAGTAACTACACACAGAAGTCACTTCAGCTATGTGCAAGCCTGTAACAGAAGCCCATCTCCCAGCCCATGATTCTCTAGAGAACACGTGGCTGTCCACTAGCAAAATTCTCTATGATTATACCAAAGTATAAAACACAGAAAAGATCCTGTTCCACTTGAAGGGCTGACCCCCTGAGCTTGTGCTGCTTCATTATATTCTCTTATTTCAGACCACAGCTTCTTCAGCTTAGTCTTCACATTCAGACCAAGGTAATGTACTGATGACAGACATTCCCCATGTACCACCCACCCCAAGCTGTTTTCAGTGTTCATACAGAACTCAATCCTTTCTACATTTATTAGCTATTCCCTGTCAGCAGCCAAGGCTACAGGACAGGCTTCTACTAATAAGAATACATTGCTGCTGATCTAGGGGTTAAGATTCCTGGCTGACACAGCTTTACCAGGCAGAAATTGTTTTACCAAAAGAAGGAAAAAAAATCTGCTCTCTTTTCCAAAATGATGTAGAGGATCTTTAATATTACAGGAACACAGATCTATTCTGGTTAATGTGACACTATGAGACAGTGTTAATGAAGGAATGTAGTGGGCTATCAAGGTATGTGGTTTCTTCCCAGTTGTTCTTTGTATTAAAAAAAATTATTATAATCTCAAATACAGAGCTGAAGGAGGGAAGAAGCCAGAGCTGAACCACTGGGTACCATTCTCAAACAGGGCAATAGGCTATGTTCATTTTTATTCAAAATGGTTGCTAGAATAATTTAAACAGGTATGTTGCGTCTATGTGTTTAGCAGCTGCAGCTGACAGCTTAGTAAGAAGCCACACATACAAGCTACCAGGAACAGCACTACCCTAGCCTGCTTTCTTAGCCCTGTGAACAGCATCACTCCTGTTGCACTCATTAGTCACAGCATGCCCACTTTCCAGCTCTCACACTCCCTGTCTTACCATGCTCTCAGGGCAAGGTTTTAACCCAGGCAGATATTGAGAACCTGTAATCTCTGCTGTCCCACTCCCTGGCCTCTTCACTTGTTTGCTTCTATGCTAGGTATTTCCCAGGCTACTTCCCACCCCGCTTCATCAGTCTCTGCAAGCAAACACCAAGCTTGCCAGCAAACACATGCGCTTCCCTTCTCATCAGAAGGAACCCCAAACAACTGGAAGTTCTTTCTTCCTAAATCACTGATAAGCAGGTGTTTAAAGCTCTAGTCAAAGCTAGTATATCCCTCAGCAGTCTCAATCCACACTGAATGTAAACATTTTCCAGGATTTAATCTGCATCTTATCTGGTAATGGTTTTTTGTGCACTTATTGACTGGTAAGATCAATAGTCCATCCTGTGACACAGTTGCCTGGAACTTAGTAAAGGTAACTCATTGTAGTAGCAGGCTGGGCCAGTCTACCCTCTCCAACTAGGCTTGGAGTAAGAAGTTTGGTTGGACAGAATAAAACACCCTGGACTCATCTAACCCTGAGTAAAGAAGGCAGAAATAATGGGAAGTGGTGATCAGGGGTGTTTCCTGTGGTTGCGGATGGGGAGCAAACTCCAGTAAGTTCCTGCCCTTGGAATATTCTCCTGTGATTGAATCACCTTGCAACATCCAAAGCAGGGATCAAGTTTACATTAATGCATTAGGAAGTCTTAAGGAAGCCAACTGTAATCGATGCAATCAAACAACCTTTGTGGGAGCCACAAGCCAGTTAGCTCCATTCTAACACTGAGCTTCTGGTGGTTTCTTGCTTCACTAGACTGCACAGCAGTCAGAAGTCTCCAGCCTTCTATGCTCCCTTCTCCCACTTGGAACCCTTCTACAGTTCTGCAACTTCTGGGTTTCCTTTACCAATAGTTGTCTTTTCCACTGACTGCTTTTTGAGGAAGGGGAATGGGAGATAAGAGTTGGCAAGAAATTTGTCCTTCAGACCAAGTGCGTGACAATCATGGCAAATTAATTCAAAGTACTGCATTTCTTTATCTATGGTTGCATCAAATAGATTTCTGGTTTTACTTGGTAAAAGCTGATTTACTAAAACTGCTTATTATGTGAATACTTTCCTTCCAAATATTCATATAATGTAGACAAAAACATGAAAGATCATCCTCGAGGCATTTCTGAAGTTCATCCAGTTCCCTGCAGAGTTTCAAGTCCCAAACAGTCTGTAGGAGGGAGTACAACCAACTCCTTGAATTGAGAGCTGAGTAAGATAAGACTGACTGCTAGGGCATCTCTTATGGTAAAGAAGAATGAGCTTAAAGCATCACACCCATTAGTTCTGTTCCAGGTGTGACCAGTTCCTCCACTTTGACGGCAAGGCTCTTTTTTCACCTTTTGTTACCAGAGCTAGGTTTACTCTGCAGGAAAATCTAAACAGCATAAAACCAACTGCAACTGTAAGGCAGATTTCAATACTATATGAACTGGAAGGACTGTACAGTAGCTTTTACATAGAGACATTTTGCATAGCCTTTTGTAGGACCAGACATGTGAAAAAGCATCATTTGCTCTGTGGACTGGAGAGGACTTATATTCCCTTTGTATCATCTCCCGGTTCAAGAAGAGTTTGGCAGATCAGCCACTTTGTCAATACTCCACTCCTAAAAGTATTCATACATCTTTCTGACAGATTTCCCAGAGATACACACAGGTAACAAGGTTGAAGTAGGAAAGCCGTTAGGAACTGGCCTGCACTGTGGAGATTCATACTTCATTGAATCATAGAATGGTTTGGTTTGGAAGGGACCACGAAAATCATCTAGTTCCAAGCCCATCTCCATGGGCTTGGATGCCACCCACTAGACCAGTTGCTCAAAGCCCCATCCAACCTGGCTTTGAACACTGCCAGGGATGGGGGCATCCACAACTTCTCTGGGCAACCTGTTCTAGAAATCCTCTGAGTAAAGAATTTCTTCATAACATCTAATCTAAATCTCTCCTCTAGTTTAAAACCATTCCCCCTTGTCCAGTCGCCATCTGCCCATGTAAAAAGTTGCTCTCCCTCTTTTTTATAAGCTCCTTTTAAGTACTGAAAGGCTGAAATTCTTCTACTGAAAGGCCATGAATACGTCACACATTCTTCTTGAAGTTCATTGCCTGGCATGTCATGGAGCAACTTTTATCTGCTTTCATAGTATCCGCATGGAATCTGCTCCTTGGTATCAGTAGTGCCTCATAAAATAAATTTTTGGATCTCAGGCTGAAAAACAGGACTATTAACACTTCATATCCTAAATGTTATTCAAAATACTTTAGAAGAACACAGGCAAGTGGGGCAGTCAGCCTAAAGTGTACATGTGACAGGACAGATTTTAACTGTTCAGCATCACTGGAATGTCATTTGCTTTCTCAGTCCACTGCCCAAAGGAATGATCTCAGTTTCTGGTCCTCAGGATTCAACCTGACATGTGGGGAAAGAACACTGGAAGGCTTTTTAAAAAAACCACAAGCACAATACAGCAACCCAGTGGGCTTTATTTCCCTGCAATGCTTCCTGAAGCAGCTCAAAACCCTAGTTGTTTGCTTGCATTGGAGTAGAAGCCTGCTGGAGTCAACAGTGAGCTTTCACATGGGCTTCCACAGCTCACCAGTCCTGGTACAAGGAAGAGCTAACTGAAAACATCAAGAAGCAAAAGTGAATACCTGCAATCATTCAAGAAGTGAAATATGCTACATCTTCTCCCAATCCTCCAGGAAAGCTTCTTGCCCTTGTCAGAAAAAGCATCAAGGCTACTTCAGAGCTCTGCACAGCAGTACTGCAGCTGGTGCAGCTCAGCACCCTCAGGAGTGGGAGAGGTTCGGCTCAGCAACAGGGGAACTGTACTGAGAGATGGCAGAAGTTACTACCACCAGAAAAATCACCTGTAGGTGACTGAAAGAACTGACTATGTCCCTGAGATCCCAGGAGGCAAGTACTGTATCTTCTGGCAAACAGAAGAGACCCAGCTTGGGCAAGCTCACAGCAGGGACAGGACTGAGAAGGCTGAAGACTTGCTAGCACTGTTACTTATGGGCTGTCTGCAGTAATCTAACTCCTCTAGCTTGGAAAAACTTAGTTGCAATAAACAGAGTCCTACCACAGTCACCTATTAAGAGAGCATAAAATCCCCCACAAACCTAATGCCTCTGGATCCAGGCCCCGGGTACCATGGAGATCTCTCACATGTCTTTTCAACAAACTCCAGTGCCCAGTGACAATCACTAGATTTAACACACAAATTCCAACTATGGCAAGTCTGAAAGGCTCATTCCCATCATCCCATTCACGGCAAGGAGAAACCAGTGAAGGCTCAAATGTGATTAGGATGCCAGTCACATTTACTGCCTTATAGCAGTGCCCAGCTTCAGCCCACATTTCAGCTTGAAGGAACTTGAAACTAATGTAGCAGTCACTGAAATAAAGCTAGATGATTACAGCAGAGGATGCACCATGTTCTTTGCACTGACATTTTCCTTTGTGCTGCTGGAAAAACTTGTGCCCAGTCAGAGTGCATTTTGATGTTAAATTAACAGGGGTCACCATGCTGCAAGGCAGTGGCAAAAAGCTACCACTTGAACAGCTTCTTAACTGCTCCGAGGATGCAAAGTTCTTTTGTAATTCTTCAAAGAGCAAAATCCTAAATTCTTCATGAAAACTTCCAGATACAGCAGTCACTGTTTTCTGACCCATCCACTAAAGTCTTAGACTGAACTATTAAGGCTTTTTTTTAATCTATCTGACACAGTTGCCTCTCACAGAGTACCCTCTACACCCATCGCACCAAGTAACTAGTGATAAAACAGCTTGCCTGATCACAAAGTCTGTTTTAAAAAGATAAGAGCTCCTTAAAGGGCTTGAACAGCTCTCCTATTGTTCAGGCATTTCCCCATGAACTCTCAAGAGCAGCCCAAATTCACAGATCACTGATCAGCTGATGGCAAAAATAGAGGCAGTTTATTAATGCTCTCTGATCAAGAGTATAGCTTTTTCCACTCAGGCTACAAGCAGATACTTTTAGCTTTTGAGGTCCCCAGCTCAATCTCTGGATGTCAGCCATGACACAGACTAAATGGTTCAAACAACAACTGAATAATCTCCAGCCCTCAAGATGGCCAGAGTAAAGAATATACAGTATTTGCCATGCTTGCTGATATCATGAGTTCTGACAAAAGCTCACATCACCCCTTTGTGGTGACTAAGGCATTCTTACAGCTTTGTATCTCCTAAGAAGTCACATTATTGTATTACTGATCTTATACATATATATACACACACATACATATGTGTGCATGTGTAAATATATACTAATTCTCTGATATTTTTATTCTCTTTTTGTTGGAAACTCACGATCATCTGGGGAAAGCCAAAAAGATTCAGGCTAGATCTTGTATAATCCACAAAAACCTAGAATGACTAAAAGCACCAGTCATTATCTTGTGAAATTAATTTGGGTCCATAAAATTTTCAGGCTTTTATGACTTGGTTACACACACTGTCTTCCAGTGACCTGCAGCATTTTGGCATAGTCCAGTCACACACAATCCTATTTACTTGTTGGCATTTGATAATAGAGTTCCAGGGGGGCAGTTGTTCTCAGCCCTATACATAGCTGACACGCTAAAGTTACCTCTTTTTACAGCCTGAGAAGAAGACAGTCTTCACTTGAACAAGTGCAGGCAAGCCAGAGAAGCTCAAACACACAGGTCAGAAGAAAAAAATAAAAAAGCCAATAAAGCAATACAATAGAACTGGCACAGAATAGGGAAGGCAGCAGGCAGCTGATCAAGCTCACACATTCATTCTGTTCCAAGCTGTAACTCAAAGGACAATCTAGTAAATATTTTAGGGAACTTCTAGAGAAATACCATTAATTACACAAAACACTATCAAGGCAGACTCCATCTCACACAAAGCACATTGTGGGCTTCAGGGAAAGGTGAATCCTTGCATGAAAGAATGTGCCCAATTATGCAACCCATGGGGAGAAGCTCCACTTTGACTCCACCCAGAGACCAGCTCACACCTGGAGCAAGGAGTATCTGGACCTTGTCATTTTAGCCCACACACTGCAGTTGTGCATTCTGCTCTCATTCCGCCCCGAGAATGACTTGAGTCACCCACTGTAAGACTCAGTGACTTCTTAGTGACACTTCAATTCCAGGGTGGAGTGGGAGGCTCTGCTTGGGTTCTGTACTGCAATCAATTACCATCATATCAGAAATTCCTTTGTGCAAATTAGACCGGGGGTTCATGTGAAGGGGAGAGAAGTTCATTTCCAGTTTCAGGAAGCAGGGAGCACCAGTTCTATAAGGAGGGTCAAAGAGTGAACAAAAAGACCAGACCACTTCCTAGGGCCAGGAACAAGTGTCTGGCGGTGGTCAGCTAACCTTACCCTCACTACCAAGCCCTGAGCCTTCTGCATGCCTGAAGAACTGAAGCAAGCAAAGAACGCATAGTTGGCACAGAAAGTGGTGGAACAGGTTAATGTGTTTGGGCCACACTAGCGTCACTTATCGATAACTTTGCAGAGATCATGGAATCCTCTTCCCGTGCCCAGTGACAAATCAGACTGTCTTCTCAAGCACTGGATATTCAGGCCCACTAATACCCTCCCTGTTTATCAGCTTTCTCTTGCCCTAGGCTGGAGAGGACACGGTAACCCCAGCAGCCTGCCAGGGGCCCGGTGACACGGCCGCAGCCAGCGCCTGCCCCCCGCCCTCCTCTCCCCTCCCTGCTGTCGGCAGCCAGAAGAGAGGAGGAGGACGAACAAGGACAGAACTGTCCCGTCTGCCGAACTTCTCCATCCAGCTGCCAGGAGTCCGGCTCACAGACCGGCAACACGGACCCCCGAGACAAGGGACTACAGCCCCGCGAGCCTGGGCCCCGGCGCGGCCCCTTTCCCCAGGGGGTCCTGGGAAGCCGCTTTATCCCCACTCTCCACAGCGCTGCCAGCGCCCGCGGCTCCGATTTCAGAGTGGGAAGCGGCTCTGCGCGTTTGCGGCACAAAGAGGCCCCTGTCCCCGCGGCGGAGCGGAGGCGCGGGCTCCGGAGGGAGGGGGAGCCTCGGCAGCCCCCAGTGACGGGGCGGCGGCAGCGGGCCGGCCCCGGGAGGCCAGCGGCGGGGCACCCGGCGAAGCTTAGGGACGCAAAGGGTGCGAAGTTCTGGCAAGAGCTTCCCCAGCCCCTCGTGAACAACCCGCCGGGGACCGCAGTCCCATCGCCCTTCCCAGCCCCGGGCGCCGCCACTCCCGCACCTACCGGGGGTCTCCGCTGCGCCTCCAGACGAACCGCGCCGAGCTGCCTCCCGGTCTCCTCCTGCCCACAGCCAGCGCCCAGCCGGGCACCGCCTCCCCCCCCGCCCACCTTCCATGAGGAAACTTTTCCCTCACAGTTGCCAGCGCGTCCCGAGACACGCTGCCCGCCGCGGGAAGGCGGCGCCGGGACCAGGATGGGCTCTGCCGCCAAGACCCCCGGCACCCCACGGGGCACAGGTCCGAAAGGCGCCAGGCCCGGGGGAGCGGAGCCCGCAGCGGCGAGCCCGCAGCGGCGAGCCCGCAGCAGTGACCCCGCCGCTTACCTCGCAGGCGGCGCGGCTCGGCGGGACGCTCGGCGAGCAGCGGCCACCTAGGCGAGGCGCGGGCTGAGCCCTCCCCCTATTTCAGCCGCGGGACACGGGGGTTCCGCCCCGCCTCCAGCAGGTCCCGCGGGGCGGGCCCGGGCTCGGGGTGCTCCGACGGCAGCGGCGGGGCAGCTTCGACGTAACTCCCGCCTCCCCGCCCCCGCCGCCCGGCCCTTGATCCAATTAACGGGAGCGGGCTCTGCCCAGGCAGGTGGGGCCGGGAGAGGGTGCTGGGAGGGCAGCACCGGCTCCTGTCGTCGTTTCCCCTCACCTCCACATTGGGGTTGGCCTGGGATCGGCCGTGGGGTGAGGAGGGGTCTGAGGGAAGCCTGCCTGGCCGGGATCCCCCTCGTGGCGGGCACCGGCGGCGGGAGGGAGGCAGCCCTTTGAGGAGCTGCCTGCTCGGCCCAGCCGTGAGTTCGGCTCCTGTCCGTGAGTTCGTTCATCTGTGTGCTGTGCCGGCCAGCTGACCTGCAGGAGCCGCCCTGGTGTGTTGCAGCAGGAGGTTCCCCAAGGCCGGCTCCCACCCAAGTGGAGTGCTATGGTCTCGCTTGTGAGCGTGGCGTGGGTAACTCTCCCTGGGCTTAGAGGGTGGCATCACCTCTGTTCGCCTTGGCATCCGTCTTTCTTTTTCAGACCGATCCAGCTAGCTGTTTTCAGTCACCCATTCCTCTGAAAACCTCTATCTGAATAATCCGGACCTCATCTTTTAAGTCCTCGGAGCGTTTCAGATGACACCAGCTGTTTTCTAAATGCCAGGGAGTTTGCCTGCCAGCGTTTCCTTTTGCAACGCCAGGCCCCGAGTGCAATTTCCCCTGGGGCAGGGCTTGTACTTGGAGCACTAGGAGACTTTGCTGGCCCGCCTCCTCTTGACTGCTTCCAAGTGACTTGGGACACAATTCCAAGGACCAGCTGTGGGTTTGCAGTGATGTTTATTCAATTGGTGGAAAAAGGAAAGACTGAGAGCCTTGCAGAAGGAAGAGAGAAAAGAGCATGCCATAAATTTTCCACTTCTCTGGAGTAGTACTTGGGTGTTTTGCCTTTCTTTACAAGTGCCCTAGATTTCATAAGAGCCAGAAAAGTAACTGTGCTGATGCTCTTTGCATACAGTGAAATGCTGTGTTAGAAAGTGGACATGAGAAACCATTCCACCTAATTTTGTTTGAGACCAATCCTTTGCTTTTACCAGCATGGGGTCCCTGGAAGGTGGACACCCATGACAGGTCATTGGCTATGGTGTCACCATGAGCATCATTTAAAAAAGTGACGAAAGATGCTTATCTTATCCTCAGAGTTAATCACAATTGAGAGTATAAGTGACAACTTTGTCTTTTACCAAAACAAAACTGAACCCAACTCTTTGGCATAGATACTCCCTAATTCAATTAAGTTCTGAGTTTTTAATTCCATTATCAAATTAATGTACATTAATGAAGGTCAGAAAAAGCAAACACCTGTCATCCATTAATACTCTATATCCAGTGTTTGCCCTATGTTATATTTTCATGCTCATTTCTGTATTGATATCCCATGTGCATTTAAGATAGAGCATCTAAGATAGATGCTGTCCATGTGGGACCTGGCCACCACCAATACTGATTGCAAAGCGAGAGTACTAAATAGCATGGCTGTTGGAATCCTTTCCTGGAAGGCTGGAATGGATTGGGGAAGACGGGATGCTCGGGTAAACGAGGTTGTAATGATAGTGATCTTTTTGTTAATTTTCCTAGTATGGGCAGCTTAGCAATGGTCATGGGACAGCAGGAGGTCAGATAGCATAGATATCTTTCATCGCTAGGGTTTTATATTTTGTCTTACTTTTTCATAGAATACAGGCTTGTTTTCATGTGCATGGCAAACTCTAGTTGCTCTAATGGTATGTACATCAGTAGTGAGACTAAAGTAGCCCAAAATATTCATGCTTTGGACAAAGATTCTGGCAACAAGGAGGCAGAACACCTAATGGTATTGCCAATACCATGAAGCTGATCTTAGTTACAATATAGCTTTACCAGACCCAGTGACAAGACTGCTTTATTCTGTGGGAGAGAACCATGTCCCATAAGTGAGGCAGAGCCTCAACATAATTATTGTACATCTGACAAAAGGCATCATAAAAATAAGCGTAATATCTGCCCATGCAGAATTATACTCCTCTGACTTTGTTGCATACTGTAGTTTGAAGAGTGTGAGACAGTAAATACATTAAAGAATATTTTCTCAAATTAGTCTTTCTCTGGCTTGCTCAGAGTACCATCTGGACACTGAGCTGTGGGATGTCAGGCCAGTGGCATTTTTTATGTGCATGAATTGTGTACTATCTGCTGTTCTTGCCCTTAGTGGATAATAATTACAAAAATATCTGGTGATTTTCTAGAGAGAAAGCAAACTTGGTGTTAGTCATTGACACAAACAATGTATTTAGCATGTGGCCTCATCTTGAGTACTGTGTGCAGTTCTGGGACTCACATTTTAAGAACGATGTTGAAGTTCTCCACTGTGTCCAAAGTTTGGCTTGTCTAGGCTGGAGAAAAGCAGGCTGAGGCATGACTTCATGGCTCCCTACAGCTTCCTGAGAAGGGGAAGTGGAGACGAGAGGTGCTGATCTCCTCTCCCTGGGATCTAGTGATAGGATGCGTGGGAGTGGTTTGAAGCTGCACCAGGGGAGGCTTAGACTGGACATTTCAAAGCATTTCTTTGCAGAGAAAATGGTCAAACACCAGAACAAGCTTTCTAGAGAGGTGGCCAATGCCCCAAGCTGTCAGTTTTTAAGAGGCATTTGGACAATGCCTTTAATACCAGCCTTTAACTAGGTCAGCCCTGAACTGGTCAGGTAGTTGGACTAGGTGCTCGATGTAGGTCTGTTCCATACAAAATAGTCTTTTCTACTCTTTTCTGTTCCATTCCATTTCTAAAAAATGCTAACTGGGTTAGCTCCAAGAGGGAACTGTGTAGGTTACGCTGTGTGTTCTGTGCATGTGGGACAATACTGCTGGGAAACAAAAGGGGTGGGGACAGGAAGCGCTCATCTTTGCTGGAGATAACTTGGATAACAGCATCAAAATTTTCTTTGGGATCCTATGATGAAGACTTCTGCAGGCCTGTAGAAGAAAACTGTTGATCACTGTCAAGATAAGAAGGATGTTTTTCGATAGTAGATTTTCTTCACAGAAATCAAGCTTTTGAGGCTTCAGAGGCAAGAAGGGAAGTGCTATGATCAGTTATTCCTCTTGCTGTTTTTTGCTAATGGGTACAGTTCGAAGACAAATGCTGTGTTATTACAAAAGTGCCTGATGAGACTTTAAGACTTGCTAATTGGGTTGATGTACGTGTCCAAAACCAGACTGTGTTAGTGATTATCATTTTTGTGTATGGCATTCTGATGCAGGGTGGCAGCAACTAAACTTTGTTACTGTTCAGCAAAAAAGCAGAGACTGAGTGTTTGTTGTTTTTCTGGGTAGTTTTTCTGTGCATTTTCTAGTATGTGAGAAAATCCTGTCATAGGTTAGCAAGCATAGTCCCGGAAGGGACGTCCTTGCTAAGGGGTGCTTACAGTTTCCTCTGGGAACTGATAGAACCTATCAGCTGGCCAGTTTGAATATGGACAATTCTCTAAGCCACTTAAAGTTGTGATCACCTCTGTGATCCACATTTAAGAATAGGCAAACTCCCCCTCCAAGCTCTCTCTCGTTTCCGGCGCTGGGACAAGTGGCTGCAGGCCCCGTGTGGGGCCAGCGGGCCCGGCCAGGCCCTGCCTGGGCCAGGCCGGGCCGGGCCACGGCCATCCTGAAGCCATGGACCTGTTCCAGCCGTGGAACCCCCCCCACTGCCTTGCCGTGGGCAGCCGGAGCGGCTCGGCTCTCCCCCCTCTCCACTGCGATAAGAAAAATTCAACATTCCAGCTGCAAAGCTGCAAGGCCGAGGTGAGATTAACCCTTTTATTGCTGTGAAGAGCTGAAAACCTGAGGGAAGAGAGAGAGGAGATGCTTAAAGCTGAAAGTCTGTTGTGAAGCTATGATATATCAGAGTATCCTGTTGTAATTTCATGAAGATATGGGGGATGGAGTGTTCAACTCGTGAGCAAAAGCACCTGCGCTGAGATAGGCAGATGCTGACGCAGCTGTAATTTCATGAGAAGTTTGGACAGGGAGAGATGAACCAGATGAGGACTTTTGCTCCGAACGGGAAAGGAGAAACCCTCAGTCCGTAGAGATGCTCCCAGAGATAGTCCTAAAGATGAAGATGATGAAGACCCTTTGCTCCCAGGGAAGGAGAAGGGCCTCTGTTTTTGTTTCTGAACGGCTCAACCTTAAAAATTGTACCCCAAAAAACTTCAAGAGTGGACCCTCGAAGGCAGTTGCGGGAAAAGCTGCAAGTCGGGGGAAAGGACTCACACGCAGGCAGAGAGACTCCTCTTCCTAAATGGACTGAACGATATTTGGAAGTGGGCGGCTGTCTCGTTGTGATAATGTTTTCATAGCATGAGCAAGAAGAGACTTCTCTTTCTAAATGGACTGAACAAGGTTATTATGGAAGTGGTAAACAGACTGAACATCTTAAGGGTTGTCTTTTCACATCGTCAGTGGGAGAAGGGAGGAAGGTGGGGGGAGGAGGAGAGTTCTGAAGGTGGTATTTTTTTTTTTTTTCTTCTTTTAGGTCTGTTAATAAACTTCTTTATATTCTTTCAAGTTTGGTGCCTGTTTTGCATTTCTCCTAATTCTTATCTCACAGCAGATAAACAGTAATGAGTATTTTGGACCAAACCACTACACTAAATTGGTGTTTCCGCCCGGTTACAAACCGAACCCGCGACAATCCAAAACTATAGTTATAGTGCAAAAAGTAGTAGCACCCGAAACCAAACCCTACAGAAGGCATGGCTACGTACAGCTATTCTAGGACCTGTGTTCATAGCCAGCATAGTTACTGGTAGGCCTGAAGCAGGGGACCCTACTGCTCCAGAGATAAGGGATAAGGTCCCCACGCAACATGGCCGGCAGACAGCAGCCTCCTTTGCAGGTGCTGGGGGAAGTGCTGGTACCTCCCTCTGTGTTGGTAAGAGCTCTTCCTTCCCCATTCTTGTCAGCTTCGTCGTGTAGGATCTGGTACTCTCCGAGCTGCTCTCGAGACTGTGTTACCTACCATCTTTTGAAGTGCCTTTTGTTGTTAAGTTCCAACACCAGGTACATTTTCTTATGGAAATGAGTTTTGAATTTTCTTTTTTTTTTTTTGATTGCCGTGTTTGGGCCCTTACCAAACAGCTTTAATAGGCCAATTTGGTGCTCTAGAAACTATTGAGGGGCGTATGATTTTACGTGCTGCCCGAAATAAACAACAGGCAGACAAAGACGGATCGCGCGTTTCAGGCGAGCGTGACCCTCGCAGCCGCCTCTCGCTCCAGCGCAGCCGGAGACGCTGCTCATGCAGATGGCCGGGGAGGCCGGCAGCGGCTGGGCAAACACCCCGAGCGCTCCTCGGCCTTCCCCTGCCGCTGCCGCTGCCCCTCCGCGGCGAAGGGCGGCGGCGGCCACCATGGCCGGCGAACTCGGTGCCGCTCCGTGGGGCCGGGCTGAAGCCGCTGCCCCCCCGTTCCCGCCCCGGTTATGAAACCGCGGGGGAGGGGCCAGTGCGCCCGCCGGCCGCGGCGGCGCCGGGGGAGCCGAGGCCGCCAGAGCGCAGGTGAGAGCGGGGTGGCCCTTCCGCCCAGGCCGCGGGGGCGCCGGGCCGGGCCGGGGGCTGCGGGGCGGCCCCGCGCGAGTCCCCGTGGCGCCGGGTGGGGGGCGCTGCCTGGGGGAGAGCCTGCGCCGTGCCTGCCGAGCTATATGTAACACGGGCAGATATCCGTGACCGCCATTCAGGAGTTCTAAACGAGCTCAACGCGAGCACGGGCTCAGCCTAGGGATGCTCTGCGGGAAAGAACTGCAGCTGCGGACGGCGTTTGGCGCACAGCCCGCCGCCTGCAGAGAAGGCCGTGGGAGGCCCATGCTTTTCCTCAGGGGCTTGGTGGCGTCATGGCCGTCATAACGCGGGACACGAGTGGCTGAATTCCACCGGTCAGAGGAGCAGTTCAGGTGTGGTTGCCAGGCGGTGCAGGAGCCCAATCCACATGCCAGGTGGTGGTTGTGAGAAAAAGTGGCTGTTATGCAGGAAGTACCTTCTGAGCCCATTTGTTGCAAGGCCAGTCAACCCTGGCCATCGTCATAAAAACTCTGACCTTTCACTTAGCTGAATCTAAAGAGCTCAGTGTGAGCTACTAGAGAAACAGTTAGGGTATTATGTGGTTTCACAGATGTACTTTGTGCAAATCTGTGGGTTTCAGGCTTAAAAGTCTGGTAGAGGCACATCTGTCAAAACATATTGTAGTGCTTTAGGGTACGTTAATTTTCATATGTGAACAAAGAAGATATTTTTGAACGTGTTCCTCTCTTCTGTAGAGAACAACAAAAAGCTAGAGTCGTGCCAATGAGAGAGGATACAGGTCTAATCGCTACCTTCAGACTACTGGGATGTGTTTCATTCCAGTTTTCCTCTCTGTTCTCTGGTTAAAAGAATGACAGTCTTACCTTCCATGCTTTGTTTGCTTTCAGGGGTCAGACAGAATGGCTCCAGTGAACCAGCCAAAGGACAAGAAACGTGAGAGGGCATGTCAGCATTGGCCAGAAGAGGCAAAATCAGCTGGGAAGAGGAAGCGGGACTATGGGGAACGAGGGAATGAGAAACAAGAAAAGAGGTTGTTTGTGAGAAAAACATCTAAACCATCAGGGAAAATCGGTAACATTTCCTCAGATCCTTACTCTTTCTCCCTACCAGATTTACTGCAAATGACAGGCATTGACTAGTTGAGGAGGGAGAATGCCAAGAAGCATGTTCAGACATGAGTGTTCAGATGGGGTTAGATGTTGAACTAATAGGTAGACTTGTATTGGGGTAGTACATTCTCCAAGTTTCTGTCTAGTGAGTGTGTGTGCGTGCATGAATGTTTTAAGTTTTGAGACTCCATACCCCTTGGTAAAAGCCTGAAGCACTGAAGATGCTGTTACTAGCTCATTTGAGGGTGGTTAAGTTTTGTGGAATTCCTGTATTACCAGATCTCTGCTTTAGTGTAGGACAGACCAATCTTGTAATACATTGTTTCTCTCATGCAATTCAGAATGCAGTTAGTAGTCCTAAGGTTGGTGTCCTACAGCATCCAGTCTGAATAGGTATTTGCACCCCATTCTTTCCGTGTTCTAACTTTTACTACAGTAACTAGGAATTCTTTCTACCTCTGTTCAGACTAGAATGGACAGAATTTCCTCTAATTACTTCTCATGGCATTTTTTTCCTTTAGTGTCTAACTTAGGTAAAAAGAAAATGTCAAAAGATTTTTGATGTAATGTGGACTTGTCATTAATTTCTAATATACTGGAACGTTTAATGCTTTGCATTATCAAGGAAATTGTCTAGACTTTACCTACAGCAACTTCATAGAATAATTTAGGTTTGAAAAGACCTTTAAGATTGTAGAGTTCAAGTGTTAACCCAGCACTGCGAAGTCCACTGCTAAACCACATCTACACATCTTTTAAATATCTTTAGGGATGGGGACTCATCCACTTCCCTGGGCAGCCTGTTCCAATGCTTGACAACTCTTTCAGTGAAGAAATTTTTTATAATAGCCAATCTAAACCTCTCCTGGTGCAAGTAGAGACCCTCTCCTCCTTCCTATCACTTGTTACTTGGGAGAAGAGACCAACCCCCCTCTCCCTACAGCCTCCTTTCAGGTAGTTGTAGAGAGCAACATGGTCTCTCCTCAGCCTCCTTTTCTCAGATAAAACCTTAAATTCTATCAGTGGTTTAGGAGATCACTAGGGTTATTGCCTTGTGTGGAGATACTATGAGTTTTCTGTACAATTCTGGCTTAAGTATCCAGAAATTACTGAAGTGTTTTTCAACAGCCAAGGATACAGGAGTTCTATGATTTTGCACATTTCTGTTGTGTGGTCTGTAAGTCCAAACTTGGAGGAGTTAGCAGGGTGAACAGTGACTGTGGAGGCAAAATGTTCTGTTTGAAAGGAGTTTTGTGTATAATTGTAGATAGTTGAAACACCTTCTGTAGTTAACTTAGCTACATTATTTTATTGTAACTTCAGGGCCTCTTTTTCATATTTGGTAAGCATCTACCAATTCTGTAAGATACTTCAGAAAAATGAGGCTTATCATATTTTTCCCTTAATCCTTTCTTAAAAAGGTGAAGACCTTTGTATTTGAGCTTTTCCACTCTGTGTTCCAGTTTGTATGTGTTTGGAAAATTTTTTTTTTCTCCTGGTCCAGATAGAACAGTTTCCATTTCTTACAATTAAACCACCTTTTAAAAGGTTTATTTCAGCTGATTCCAAAAAGGCCAGAAGCTTTGTTTCTAATAGATTATCCTTCATTGTAAAATGGAATCTGAAAAAACCCCTCAATTTCTGTTTCCTCTGAAGAAGGAACTGTGGATACTAATTCTTCAGTGAAAAAAAGGAATTAGAATAGAAATACTTTTGTACCTATTTCAACAGGTGTGCCAAGTATTTGCACTATGTTGGCATGTGAACAAAGAAGTGTGCATTTCTCCAGCATTGCATTAAAGAAAGATTTAATTTAGGTTCTAATCCAATAGAACGATCCATGTGTTTCAGTCTTCTGTTTGTGGGGTTTTTTTTAAATAGATGTCCTTAAATGAATATAGCATTTATGTTTCTTAAGAAATGCATTTGACATTTATATCCCCTGGGGTGTTACAAACCATTGGTGTGGGGACTGAACAGATCTAGTTTTAACGTAAAGGTCCCTGAAGATAAAAACTTGGAACATGAACAAAATGTAGAAACAAGCTGTGCTCTCAGCAAAAATCACTCCAAACAGAAAGGTTTTCAGGCCATGAGGTGTCAGCAAGTCTATTATCAAAAACAAAACTCACAGCACTGTGGGCAGACTGTATGGGCTACAGCATGAGCAGACAGAAAATTCTGATTCACAGGCAGGCATTTCAGGAACTGTGCGGGAGATCATCTTGCCATACTTGGGAAATTTTCAGGTGTTCCTGCTGATCACATGTATGACCTTTCTTTTGCTGTATGCAGGGGCTTACCACCTCTCATGGCATATTTCCAAGTTGCTGGGGCTTTGGATAGCAGCATTGTGTTTTAGGTATGAAACATTCAAATTGTACGCTGTCCAAGAGCTGCACCACCCACCTGTGGCATTGCTTTAGTCCTTTCCTGTTGTCTTTGATAAATCTTTGGCAAAGAGAAGGAAGCTTTAACAAGAGGAAGCATACACAAAGCTCTGGTGGGCTATGGGATGCACTGGACTCCCTAAGTGCAGAAGCTGCTGCACCGCAGATGTGTAAGAATTATTTCGAGGCTTTTATCTTGTGGCTGAAGCTTTTCATGGATGTAGCAGCAAATGCAGATGTCTTCCTATATTGTTTAGTGAATGAGCATGACAGGTGTTGCTAATGGGTAAGTTTTACTCTTTTCCTCACTAGCAGGTTGCAGTGGAGGTGGGTTTGTGATGAGAAACAAGAGAGTCCTTTCCTCTCAGCTGGAGCGGCGGTGCAGCATTGTTCATTATGTCTACCAGAAAATGCTGGGAGGCCCCATTCAGGCACAGCTCAGGCAGGTGAGGAGTGTCTCCTTCCAGACCTGTTGGACATCTCAGCTCCCTGCATAAAAAGATCTTCAACACAAGCAGAAGAACTTTAAAGGGGCCTAAAAAGTTCCTCACATGTACAGTTTGTGGCTCCAAGTCTGGTGCACCCTTATGTTTCTTAATCCTGTAAAATGCAAGAGCTGAGATGGCTTTCCCTTTTGGTTGACCCAGCCCTGTCGATTTTTATCCTCTGTTAATTCCGTACTTCCTTGAATCATATTTAAACCTGCCCACTCTACCAGTTGAGTTGTTGCTCAGCGATACTTTTGCATGCTGATCTGACTTTGCATGCTGTTTTGTGATACTGTTCTTGTATCCACTCTACTTTGCTCATCTTGTCAGGTTAAGTGTTGATTTTTTTCCCCTTCACAGACATAGCCATCCAGTCCATAATGTTTTACTGTTTCACAGACCCGTATGCCTTTAATTTGAAAATTAATTAATTCTGTAACATCCATAGGTGGGAAGCACCTGAGAGAGCTTTGTTGTTAAGAATTTTGTGTGAACATACTAATGACAGTTAGAAATTGTTAGCATTCCTCATTCAGAGAATCTCAGGGATGCTTGCAAAAGTCATAATTCTCTTTACCTTTTTAACAGAGACTGGAACTGGCTTTTCTGCGTTCTCTTTCCTCATACTGCCTCTTTCGAAGAGCAAGTCCCTTTGACAGGAGAGTGACATGCCTGGAATGGCACCCAACACACCCCAGTACACTAGCTGTCGGTTCCAAAGGTGGAGACATCATCCTTTGGGACTGTGAAGTACTTGCTAAAACCTGCTTCATAAAGGGGGTAAGCCTCTCTATGTGAGGAAGGGGTGGGAGGGAAAACTGGAGTACTATGAAATACGGCAGATAAAAACTGAGGTCTGTTGTGAGGTGCACATAAGGGTCTTGGGTTTCAGAGTAGCCAGTTATGGGTAGGACTGAGATGCAACAGCATGTCTATTCCCAAGTCCCAGACTGTTCTAGCACTGGAGAAACCTGAGGCATGGTGATTAAGTTCATAATGAAGCAGCACTTGGTGTGTGCTCAGTGGAAAAATAATGCAGCAACTGCTCAAACAGTTACCTTAAAGGGATGCCAGAAACAAGTAGGCAGAGAGGGTATGTCTGGTTTAGGTCTCGATCTTTCTCTGCTCACCTTTTATTGTGCCAGATGAAGAAACATCTTTGGGGATAAACAAGGGGCCTTTATCTCAAGTGAGAAACAAAGGTAGAATGAACGGTTTGTACAGCTGGCATACCCCCTCGTTGTATTCAGCCATTTCCATTCCAAAAGGGGCTCAAAGACTTTGTAACTTGTATCACTTTTCTAAATTAAGACAGATACACATTGAGAGGTCTATCCTCCAGAAATTCCGGAGTCACTTTTGTCTTTTTGTAAATAGCGTGGTGCCAGACAGCAAGGGAATACCTTGCCCGGGGACTGAAGGAATTGCAGATTAGTCCTCCAGGAGGGCTGCTCCCGGTTTAGACAGCCATCATATGGGAGACATGGTTATCTTCTTTCCTTCTTAGAGGACTGTGGTGTGTTTCACTGTTACTATTGAAGACATAGCAGTGACTGCAGACTTACAGAACACACTTTTCTCCTTCCCCATCACTCAGTGGATTTTTCTTTTGTTCATCCCCTTCCTTGTAGATGGGAGCTGGAGGGGCCATCACAGCAATGAAGTTTAACCCTTTTAACCCTAGTCAGCTGTACACTGCGTCAGTTGCCGGCACTACCACCCTGCAGGATTTTAATGGCCATACTGTCCGGGTCTTCACCAGCACCGAGGACTGGGAGTAAGAATACAGTAATGCTTTGGGCCTCTGTGTCCTGCTGGCAGAAGCACTACAGAGAGCGAGGAAAGAGAGAGAGAGATGTTTGTCTCTAATATGTGAGAGCTGGGCTTCCGCTTCCCTGTATACATGTCCTTTATCCTCTGAATTTCAGAGGCTCATTCTTTTTATTTTTCCTTGAAATGGGGTAGTGGGTAGGAAAGAGCTTTACACTACTGGGGAGGGACTCTTTTATGATGCTTACTTCCTGTTGTACGTGAGAGAGTGGGGGTCCAGTGGATTTCCTCGGTTGTCTGTTCTTAACACATCACAAAGCTCTCTGCCCTGGAGACCTTCTAACCTCTTCACCTGCTAGCAGTGCTGCTTCTTGTCAGATGGTTTTTACAGGACAATTCATAGTTCCCTCCATGCTTCTCCACAAATGCCACTGACTTCAAGCAGTGCCTGCCATTAGGGTCACACCAATTCATCCCACCAAGCTTCTGGTGCTTATCTAAAATATCAAAATTAAGAGTCTGGGTTCATTCAGTAGTGAGTGAAAAGAGGAGATGAGTTGTAGAAGATGCTCTCAGAATTATCTTCTTAAGACTGTTGTTTTTTCTGTGGACTCATGTGGAAGCCTGAGCTCTTCAATTAGTTACTTGAGTTCTGTGCTTGAAGGTAAGTGAGAGAATTTGAGTTAGCTTCCACTTTACTTTCCCCCACCTAATTCCTTCTGAGTGGCAGCTTTCATGCTTGCTTTTTAATTTGGCTGTTCAGCTGCAAACTTGCAGTAGGGCAGAAGGTGAACCCAAGTTGTGCTGGGATGACTGGTCAGGTGAGCAAGGAGAGATAAACGGGGTCCTGAGACACGAGGATCTTGTATCCCAGTGGGATGCCTGTCACAACAGTGATGCCTGGATTTGACAGGGCATGCCATCCTCCTACTGCTGTGAGGACTGGCAGGCTCTATGGGCAGGCCTTTTTTTATCTTCATTGGCCTCTTGAAACCTAGTATTTACAGTGAGACTTTACTAAGTAGTTGTTCTGTGAGCAGCAAATGGACTGCACTTGATTACCAAAGAGTTTGGGGACTCCCAGCTTGCTCTCTTTTCTTCTGTATTTGTGTAGGGTTTTCACTTTTCCTCAGGACACAGGCTGGGGGAAAACAAAATAACAATAGTAACAGTACAACATAACATAGAACATAAGATTCCTGTGCCATGGGGTTAGCAGTAAGATTTGCACTTGGTTTCTCCTGCATGTTGGTACCTTGAGAAAGACCAGATACAGCACTGGAAGCAGCCTGTAGGGAGCTAGAGAATGTAGTCTCTGTGAGAAAAGCTTGGTACTGGGCTATCAAGAGATTTTTTGTGGTTTATGCATGGAATGGTGCTGGTTTTGCTGTGATCTCCTAAGCATGGTCTGAGCCAGGTGGTTCACTGCAGATTAGTCTTACCCCTTAATAGAAGCAGCAGTGCTTGCTGCTAATGAGGTTTGCAGCCCAAAGTGGTGAGGGTGAACTTGAAGGCTCGGAATGTATGTGCTCAGATTTGAAACCGGTTAGAAATAAAGAGTTCTTGTGTACGTGCTCTGCCAGAAAGCAGTGCTTGTACCTAGAGAAACTGGCAGTGTATTCCAGGAGGTGACTGTTGAATTAAGATTTTGACTTCCACTCTAACCTTGATGTCTCTTGGCTTTGTGTGTATTTCAGAAAGGGCCAGGAGATTCTCTCGGAGACATCAAGTTCAGTCCTTATGAGGCAGAGAAGCTTTATGTGGCATCAGGTGATGGCACCCTAAGTCTGCAGGATCTTGAGGGCAGAGCGGTGCAGGTGATCTCTCGTGCCCTGGACTGTGGCCATGAGCATCATAATGTTTGGTGAGAAGAGGGCACTGCAAGGTTAATTCTCTGTTCCTTGGGGTTAATGCTGCATTGCTTCTTTAGATCTCCAACATCGTCATCTCTGCCAGTGTTAGGAGACTCTTGGTATGAATTGGTCCCGTGGGGGAGCTTGGAGACAGGGTCCTGGTTGCTAGGCAGCCACAGGGCGCTTAGGCTTTTACATTAGCTGAGCATGCTGCCTGCATCTTCCTGTGTTGTTTTCTGGTGATGCCATCTCCTATCTTGCAGATACTGACAGCTTTTCACTTTATGAAGTGTGAGGTGAGAAGAGCAGGGTAGCTTCCTCCTCTTCATTGTTGTCAGTAGTCTGTTTTGTCAGTGGCAGTTCAGGTAGCATAAGGAAAGCCACACAACATTCCTGCACAATCTGAGTTTCAGGTTATTGAGTTTACCCTGTGGCCCTTTTGCAGGCTTCAGGCTCACCATGTTCATTTCCATGGCCTTGAATTCTTAGAATAATTTATCTTGCAAGTGAAGCTTTTGCTACAAGTTCCCAAAGGACCCCAGCTTTATTCTCACTGCCCTTCTCCTCCCAGGAGAACTGGCATTAAGATGTATGTCTTTGTCAGATAAGTTTCTATTCAGTTTTGTTTCCTGGAGCATGAAGTTGAGACAGTTTGGTGTGTAGCTTTTCAGTCCAAAGCTTCTGTCTTTACTGCTGCTTCAGTGTTCTGTGGAAAATGTAATTTTAAAGCTGTTTCTCCACATTTGTCTAAGTCCCAAGGATGTTCTGATCTTTCCCAAGGTATATTCATGTGCAGGTACCAAGTGGTTCTTCAGCCTCTATTACGTTCCACTGTTGCAATGTGTTACACTCCACCTAATAAGCACTTTGAAATTACTTTGAAGTTATTTCACATCAGTCACCAACAGAAAGCATTGCTGATAAGCTGTCCTTCTTCCTGATACTCAGGCCCACAGCACCAGGCAAGAGATTGCAGTTACAGTCTGTTGCAGTATCCCTTATCAGGGATGAGATGTGAACCAGAACTCCACTGCCTCCACTTTTCTGTAGGAAGAGCACTGATTTGTGTCTTTCTCTCTAGTTGCTGGTACTGCAGTGTGGATGTTTCTGCAAGCTGCCAGGCAGTGGTGACAGGTGATAATGTGGGCAACGTGGTCCTGCTCAGCACTTCTGGTGAAGAGGTTTGTATGGCTCCATGCAGCATCTCCTCTACAAGAATCTTCATGGCTCATGTGCTTTCCTACTCTACAGGGACCCTGGAAAAAGGAGCCAAGTGACTTGCAGCTCAGGAGATGAGTCCACTCATGTCTGGGTGGTGAGAAGTCCTCCACTTCTGCCACCCAGCAGACATTTTTACATTGTTGAGTGTTATAATAATTCCTAAACAAGGAATTATTCATGTGCTACCGTTTCCTTAAGAGTATTTGCTGCTAGCCAGAGTAATTATAGGGTAACCTGAAGATGTGAGCACCCTCTGCCAAGAACCTTCACACGTCCAGAAACTTAGTGCCCTGATGGGAATCATTTAGGAGGTACTGCTCTGCTGTACGCCCTTCCATGACCTGGGGGTAGGCACGGAGCAGTAATGCAGCGAATATTGGGATGGAAATTGCACTCCTGCCGTTGGACACTAGAGGGCAGGCAGAGGCAGACTGTGAGTCTGGAGTAGTAGTGAAAGAGGAGAGAATAGCTGGCTGGAGTTGGCCCTGCTTCAAGAGCCTGCTGTACTGTCACACTGTCACTGCCATCTCTCCTGCATGTAAGGGTAACATCTGTAAAAGTTTGCCACCCAATGAGCTGTGCCCAGTAGTGGGCAGAGGCAGGAGTGCTCCAAGTGACTTGTCCTTATTCAGGGTTAGTTGCTGAGTTACTTTTTTTTTCCCCTGAAAGAATGTGACAGTCTTTTCTGCAGTTGGGAGATACCCATTATTCTAGGGAGGATGGGCCAGCTTCGCCTTTAGATTAGAGATAATCTTCTGGCTTTGTATAGAAATTTATTCATGGTCGCTTCGAGGTTGTTATTGTTGTTAATTGAAATATTTGTCCTACCCTCACGTTTCTTTGGTGACATGTTTCTAGAAGCCAATTATATCTCCTCTCACTTTTTTTACTTAGATAAACAAAGCAAGGTTTTTTGGTTTTCCACATGAAGCAGTTCCTTCCTTCTCATTATCTTGGCAGCACATTTTCTCTACGTGTTCCAGTTTGTTTAAATCTTTCTGCACGTGGAAGTCTGGCACTGCTTAAAGTCTTCCAGATGTGATCTTGCTTTGTATGGTGACACTAATACGTCCCTCCATGAAAGCCCGGGGTTGTGTTTTCTTTTCTCATAGCTGTAATAAATTGATGGATCCGAGTTCTTCTAGAATTAAATAGTTATTTCCCAAGGTCATTCTTTTTCTTTCTTGTTTCCAGTCAATACACTCTTGGTGTATTTTAGAAGTTTTGTTACTCTATAAATGGAAGACCTCTTTACCTGCACTAGTAGATAATCATTCATTTTCTTTACTCCAGATCTTGATTTTTTTTTTTTTTTGGCATGATTTTCTGTTTGCTGCAGATCTGGAAGCTGAAATTGCACAGGAAGAAAGTGACTCATGTAGAGTTTAACTCCCGATGTGAGTGGATGTTTGCCACAGCATCTGTGGATCAGACAGTCAAAATCTGGGACCTCAGAAACATCAAAAACAAAACAAACTTTCTTCATCTGCTTCCACATGAGAAACCTGTTAATGCAGGTGAGTTAAGGATTTCATTGCATAGATGTCTGCAGAGAGTCCACTCAGCTCAGCTTTTATTGTGGTGGCAGTGGTAGGTTTTGCTCATATTCCAAGTTGCATAGTAATTAAAGCAAGGAAGCTGTTGGAATGTGTGGCCAGAGGCAGGGAGGTGGCTAGGGCAGCTGCAGCACCTTCTTAAGACTTGCTGTACAAACTGTGACACTGTACCTTAGAAGTGAAGCAAGCAATGAGCAAGTTCCTTTCTTTGCAGTGTTTCCTCCTGTGATTCTGAAGTGAGAAAAAATATTATTCTTAGGTAATCCAGCACAGTAGGTTTCATCTTAGTTTTGTAAGAGTTTTGAGTTTGTTTGAGACAGGTAGTCTGTCATGTCAAAGTCTTGTCTGTTGGGGGACACAGCCATATTCACATCCCAATTAAAGAATTTATTCTTTAATTAAAGAAACAGTAATGGATTTTCCGTCAGCAAAATGTGACACTAATGTTTCTTGTCAGTCACAGCACTGTGATCTTTAGTTTGCCTTATTGTCCCACTTTCCTAGCTTACTTCAGCCCAACACATGGTGCCAAGCTTTTGACCACAGACCAGCACAATGAAATCAGGGTTTACTCATCTTCAGACTGGACCAAGCCACTGCATCTGATTCCACATCCACATAGGCAGTTTCAGCACCTCACACCTATTAAGGTGAGTTAAATCTAAGATCATCATCATGCTTGGTGGTAGCAGCCCTCTGCAAATCAGAAATGGTCTGATTTCTGGTCAAGACACTACACTGGTGGGTGGATATTTACACTGCTGCAAGCACTGTTCCTCAGGCTGTGGGTGGGATACAGTAAGAGTTGCTCCCAGTGTCAGTTGTCTGGACTGTGTCAGTGCTGAGCTCTGTCCCTTTCTCTAATTTTCCACGACTCTGTTTTCTGATCAGGCAACGTGGCATCCTCGCTATGACCTCATTGTGGTAGGTCGCTACCCAGACCCCAAGTTCCCCGGGTACACGCCGAGCGAGCTGCGAACTGTGGATGTGTTTGATGGAAACACCGGCGAGATGGTTTGTCAGCTCTACGATCCAAATGCTTCTGGCATCATCTCGGTGAGCTGAGTGCTGCAGCCAAAAGGGCTGTCAGTAACACCGCTCTCTGTCTGAAAGAGGCATGGGTTAGGGACTAGAACCATATCCAGTTTACTTGTGACAGACTCATGCTGTCATGAGATACGGCTGCCAGCTAAAACTGCTGACTCAAGCAGGGCTAGTCCATGGTCCTTTGTGGGGTTTTTGTGATACTCTTAGGAAACACTGTTTTTTCCAGATGGTTTGTTGCTGTTATATAAGCTGTGGTGCTCTTATGACTGTTACATAAGCAGTGATGCTCTTACAGACTCTTATGTTTTCATTTTCAGCTCAATAAATTTAACCCTATGGGAGACACACTGGCTTCTGGCATGGGTAAGTAAAGAGAACCTGGGGCACTAAATGGGTGGGTTCTAGCCCCAGAAAAGGGCTGGCTTGTTACTCCAGATTCTTTTAAAGAAAGTTGTGAGAGAAGTTTTCCCAAATCCCACTCGCTAGTAGCCCTTTATGACTTCCTATATTGGTGAAAGAGATCAAGACCTTCCTTTCAGTCTTACACCTTTGCACTTGGGAAGCAGGTTGGTAGTCACCTCCTGTGAAACATTCCTGAGAACATCGAGTCTGGAGTGGGAAGCCTCCCCGCAGCCGGGAGCTGCTGCCACCTGCCGGCCCTGAAACAGTAGAAGGAAACAACGGAGGGGGGGAAAAGCCTTTTCCAAAGCTAGACTGTACCGTTTCCCTTCGTTTAATTTCTCTCATTTCCTAGACTGCAGAGCCAAGATTAGTCAGTTTTTCGCAGGCTGTGTGGGATTAAGTTAGCTGTAGATTTAGGTCTTAGACCTGTGACAGATGAGATTAGGAATTACTTGTATTTCTTAGTTAGATCAGAGTTCCATGGCTATGTGGAGATAGCATCTGCAATAACTATTTTTGCATCCTCTATACTTTGGAAATACCTTAGAACAGAAAAAGTCTTTTGAACTTCTGGCATTTAAGTGACATAGCCTAAGGTATTATGATTGATGTAGAGTTTCTGATACACAGCATTTTTCTTCTCAGGCTTTAATATTCTGATCTGGAACCAAGAGGAGATGGCGGCCAAGAAGCATGAACATCTTTTGAAAGCCATGACAGACAAGGAGATTGAACCATGAGAGAACAGGGGATTGGAAGCTGGAGTTCATCCAGACGTGGAGGGCAGAGGCAGGCAAACCCTGGCACAAGCAAACTCAAAAGCTAAGTTAATGTCTGGGGAGATGGAGGAGATGAGAACAAAAAGCAGTGATTCTAAACCCCAGGGAAAGAAGTGAAAAGAGAGGGATCTAGAGAACTGATGTAGTATTTTGATCCTTTCTGAATCCCAGGGTCCAAACTTAGTTGTTGGCAATGGGCAGTATAAGCCATGCAGGGAATTAGACTTTGTCCTTCCTCCCTGGATCTGATCTTGCTTCCCTGATCCTCTTGGCCTCCCCTTTTAGAAAGTTGTGTCAGTACTGGGTTCCTCCAAGTGGAGTTACTACTCATTTTCTGAGGCACTAGGAAAACTTCAAAGATGTTCCCAGATCTTGCTGAAGTTACTGCTTTCAGCCTACCTTATCTGATTGTCATCACTTTTCAGAAGTTACTATTTCCTGTAGACTGTACTGGAGGAGCTCATTACAGGGTCCCCAGCCTGTTCTAGCCCAACCAAGTTGAGAAACCATTTGCTAACAGGATTGCCATCCTGAAAAGATAGAATGTTCACAGGGATGAAGTGATGGATAGCTTGGGTGGCCTAGGAAACACCAATCTCTCCCATATGCAAGCTTGGAAAATGTGTGTTTGTCAAGACATCAAGCTTAGCCTGTTCTCTGCTTGTAGCTATTTAACTGGACCACAAAGAACATAATGCCAGAGTTCTCTATCATGGATTTCAAGGACATTATGGAGCTGGACACCTACTGATTCTGTAGTTTCTATTTTCAGAGATCTAGGCTGTTCCTTGCCAATGATTAGGTAATTTTTTTCACCCGTGCCTATGTGCTTCAGAATGTTGGGTAAGAGTGTTATAAAGCAGAAATGAGGGATTTCTTCCAAATACCCCTGCTCAGAGTCAAATCTCAAGACTATTGTTAAACAGTTACGTTTTGCTTTTTCTAGTTTGTTTACAAGGCTGCTTGGGGCCTTGCTGCTGTCCCAGAGGTTGATGGATGGGATGGGCTCCAGGCCTGTGCAGATCCTCCGTATTCACTTTTATAGTTTTGCAGTATTAATATCAATAAAATTTTGTACTAAACTAAAATTCTTTGCTAGAGAGAGTGGCTGCTTTGAGGACACTGCTGAACTACTTTTGTAGGGGAGAAGTTTGAGACCTTTCTATAGGAGGGATATGAGACCTACAACTGTGGTAGAAGTAGCAGTCATAGTACTGGGTGTGATGCAGATCCCTCCAAGTTGGACAGGATGCATCATCAGCTGTATCTATGCACAGCTGCTGCAGTCAAAACCAGTTGATGTCAAATCTCCCTGTGCTACATGTGGAATTGTGAAACAGGGAATTCCTTTAGGAGGGGGTATGCTGCAGTAAATTCTGCCTGCTTTCCAACACTGAGCACACCAGTGCTAGCCCTGTGAACTCTTAGAGAAGAAGAGGAGAAGAGTTCAGTGCTAAATTGATTTTAATAATGAAATGTATTGGAACAAGTACAGAAAGTCATTCACAGTCAAAATGTCCAAATCATCATAGAAACCTTTTCTCTGTGTGTGCAAAATTTGGTGCCTTTAAAAATTACAGGTCTGGTCCTCTTAAATGCACTTTCTATTACCTCTTTCTTGTGCCTGTTCTCACAGGCAGTAGCTTTTTCTTTATGACTGTCTTGCTGTGCAGGAGACCTAGTTTGTATCTTGAGAGGACAAAAAGGTGAGGAAGATGCTGAGAACAGCAAGCTGCTTCTGCTGATTTAGGGTTCCCATGCTGGCAGATGCCGATTACGGTGTGGAGAAAAGTCCCCACGGTACTCCTTAAGGGGAACAAAAGGAAATGTTCATTACCTAAGAACTGGCTTCTGCATCCAAGAGGGGAAGGGAACTGCACCAGAAAGAGAAGTAAAAGTAGGAAGTGAATGTGCAGTATCACCATGTGAAGAGCCTGTGCTTCTGGTGCCTGCTGCAGTCTCTTGTTTTCTGCCAGAAACTACAAAGCAGGTGGTGAGCACTTGGTATGAAGGTCTCTGCAGCAGCTGCAGTGAGCTGGAGAAAGAAACACACTTCAGACAAAATGCCCAAGTATGACAAATAAGGGAATCCACGTCACCTGCCAACTCTGATTCTTAATGTTTGTTTGTTGTCCATCCAGTAGGGAAGACAGGAAGAAAAACCATAGAACTTGGTATTTTATCTAGTCTTAGGTAAACAGCTCTGCTACATCTCTTAATTACAGCATAAAAACATTCTTCTAAGTAAAGCATATTCCTTGGGCTGAAATCTGGACTGCCTGGAGTACTGCATACTCCCTTTAGTAGGTCCTTGAAGTTCAGATGTGGGAAGTAAAATTCAAATTTGAGATCTTTAGACAGAAACCAAGTTTCTTATCTAGGGGGACTTTCCTTTCTAGAGCCAACATTGCACAAGAAGTTGAGTGTGGGTTTGCTATGGTCACAGGAATTGCTCTCTCTCTCATGAAGCTCTTAGAGCTTCTTTGGGTTCTACTCCTGATTCTGTTCTGAGCCAAATGCTAGAATTGATTGAAAACTGCTAGGTTTTCAGTCTTGTCCTGATTTCAGTCCAGTCCTCTCTTGAGACACAATGTGAAGAGGGAAAAAAACCCAGTTGCCAGCAGCAACTACTTGACAGCAACCTCAAGAAGCACTTTGTCTCCCATCATCCGCAGCAGTTCCCACTGCATGGACAGTAGATGAGTCTTGGTGCATTGTTGGTAAGCTGCACTCTCAGCTGAAGCCCAGCCTTCCTACCATCAGCAGCACTATGGTGTGAGGGAAAAGCACTCAAAGTAGGTTGACCCTGAAGAGAAATGCATCTGGATGTGGCAACTGCTGGAGGCCCAAGTTTCTCTGCCACAGTCATGGTGAGTGGTAACATTTACAGTCATGGTGAGTGGTAACATTTACAGTCACTTGAAAGGAGGAAAACGTGAAACTGGCCATGCTGGGAATCCCAGACTGGGTAAGCTGTATGAAGACCAGGGGCACCAGTATATTAGCTTCAAAGTTACGGTGTCATTTCCTTAGAGTAGCTCAGTTCTTTTACTCAGTTCTTACTAACGGATGTCACCTTTAGAAAGCATTCAGCAATCAAGTCCAGCTTTGTTCTGGGAAGCAAAGGCCAAAATAGAAGAATGCTGAGTAACTGAAGGTGCCAAATCATCCTTAGGGGCAACACAGCTCCCTCCTATTGCCTGGGAAGGAGTTGAAGCAACTGTCAGGCCTGCTCTTCACCTTCATTGGAAACATGCCGGTAGCCAGGGGGCTGAGACTGTATGCGAAAGAGTACAGTCAAGAGGAGAATAATAAGGAGAAGGAGAATGGATCCACACACAGCCAAACCCACAAAGAGTTCTGTAAGGGAGAAAATAAGTGGTCAGCATGGTATCATCCAGACTTTCCCCTTCTGCCACACTCTCGTCAAGCCTGGGCTTACCTGTGTCGTGCATGCTGCTTGATACCTTGCATTCTTGCTCCCAGTCTTGGGGAACAACAGGATCTGTGAGTTCCAAGAACCTTTGCAGTGGACATTTATGCTGACAGTCAGGGATTGTCAGTGGGAAAGGTTCCTTCCCACTCTCATTCCGGTAAAACATCTCCACAGAGAAGTTACTGAAAACGAAACACAGCAAGATTTTTTTTTTTCTCTAGTTGAAGTCATCCCTTCCCAAAAACTCAGTGTCCACACCCTTTCCTTTATTCTGGTGATAAGTTTTCCTCATGAGAGTCTGCCCAAGGAGCAAGATTGCACGTCCCAAGAGTGGAGCCTAGCCTAGGTATCTAACCCTCAAGGTGAAATCACAGCAGACATCTTTACTGCAGCCCTCACCCATCATCCTCTTGGTACAGCTCAAATAAATGACATGAGGCGTATGGTGCTTGGATCTTGTTGTAGACATCTAGAGCCATCTGCAGTGCCACAAGTGTGGTGTCATGCTGAGAAAGAGGGAAAAAAACCAAATCAGTCACCCTTAGGGATGTGGCAGGGCAGCTCAGACTGTACCAGTAAGGGACAAGGCAGTGCTGAGGGGACATCACCTTCCTAACTTCATTTGGAAAATGGGAGAGGAACTGTACTGCTAGAACAGTGATCTGTGCAGGTGCCAGAGAAGGGGGGGAAGTGAAACAGCCATGTATATCCTGCACTGTTTTTTGAGAATTAATCTCTAGAGAGCAGTTTGGAAGAGATGCGTGACTTCCCAGGCAGCAGGCTACTGGAAAGGGGATAACTGTATCCACACTTCTGAAACGTCACATTTGAGTAGCATAAACCCATCTACCAAATAAATAGAGCAGTGGCTCCCCAAAGTCTGCCAGTCTCATTCATGAGCCTGAGCTAACAGCAACAAGGACACGCTGGGAATTTTCCTCAGGGATCCCAGAAGAATGATGCCAGATACTGCATCTCCCACCCAGTCAGAGGCAAAGATGCATGTCCTGATCACTGTATGAGCTGTAGGGAAGCTAGAAAGGGTTAAAACATCACCACGCCCCAATCCCCTGTAAGCAGGAGGAGATGGCTAAAAGCTAGCCCTAGCTCTGACTTACTGCTGAATAGGCAAGTAGTTTTAGGTTCTGATGGGCAGAAACATTTGCTGCTTTGGTTAGATTTTTCCTTATGTGATCCAGCAGGACCCCTGAGGAAAGAGAACAGCTGGTAAGAGGCAAAAGCCAGGCAGAGCAGCACGAGGCTCCCTCTCTGGTGCACTCACCGCCTTGCAGACGAGCTTTTTCTACCCGATTGTGGATCCCAAACAGAAATTCAAAACCAAAGTCTTTTAGTTGCTTCAACTGAGTCATGACATCTGGTGTCACCCATGCAGGCAAATCCATTTTGTGTGTTTGCTAGAAAGAGAAACAGAATATTCATGTGCAGGTAGCACAGGTCACAGATTAAACAGAGAAGGGGAGGGTGTCTGGAGACCTGCCCATACTGCTGCTGCTTTCCTACACTATTCTAAATAAGCAATATGCCCCTTTCATATTTATGCTTCTGAACTCACACTGCTATGCTGCATACAAAGAACAGATGTGGGTTTTGATGTTGTTTCAGAAAATAATGAGAAGAATAAAGATTAGAACCTAGGAGCTACATTTCTGTGAAAGCACAGCTGGAATGCAAGGTTATGTTGTAATTGATACAATAATCTTAGGGCATTTACTTTACATGTGACTGATTCTGCCCTGCAGATGGCATGCAGTCAAAGAGGGAAAAAAAAAACCAGATTAAGTGAGTGAACACAAACTCAGGGTTTCTGATGTACCTGCACCTGTTTCCCTGGAGGGTCTGAGGGCCACTGAAAGAGACAGTGGAGAAAGTTAGCAGGTGCTCTATGGACATAACAGTGGGATGCACCACTGACAAAGCCCTGTACTCAAACCCAGGAGCCCAAGAACTGGGAACCAAGAGAAGAACCTGCTTTGCAGCCAACCCTTTACATGAAAGGATTGGTTATAATGGCAGACAAACAGCAGTTGTGGTTTCCCAGCATTACTGAGAACAATTTTCTATGCCACATCCCATTAGACTTCCAGAAGTTGAGGCTGAGTATCCTTAAGGGCCCATTCTGTCTGAGCGGTTCAGAGAAATTCCATCAGCAGCTTACATAGTTAGTTCTTCATGAATTTACAAAGAGAACAGCAGGTAAGTTCCGCTGTTTCTTGGACTTTCTTGTCTCCATCCAGAGAGCCAGAATGACTCTACTGGCTCAGGTGAGAAAAACAGTCCTCTTCAGGGCACTGTTTGCATGACTTAGAAAAAGGAGGAAGACCAAAGGAGCTGAAGAGACCAATTAGCCTGAGGGTGTAGTTCTGAGTGAGAAATACTCTTTCCTTAACAACATTCTGGTTTTGTTTTGGGACAGTGGGCTGTTCTCCAAGTTCTTGGGGATTATAGTAGTTGTCAGCTGGCCTTCCAGGCCCAATCTGCAAGCTCAAGTGCCGCCTGAAAATAAAGAAGATTTGAAATTCTTGCTCTCTCTGACCAAAGGATATTTTTTATCAGCAGAAGTTGATTCACTGTGATTGTTACAAGACAGGAAATTGGGTTTGTGATACAAAGGGCAAATTCACGTAGTACAATGCAGCTCTGGACTGGAACATTCTCAGCTTGCAGCAACCCAAGCTGCTACTTTATACAGCAAAGTGCAATTCCATTGCTAATTTATCTTTTACACCCCCAAAATAGTGCACACCACTGTATACCACTGCCAGCGAGCAGAGCAGTCTTGCACATCCATACAATTAGTGTGACACAGGATCAAAATGCTTGGGTTTACTGCGTCCACAATTCACTGGTTTGACATGAAAGATGTCCTTAATTTACGTCATCATGCTGTACAATTATACACAGAGAAACTGGTATGTAACAACTTTAAGTCTCCTGGATATGTGACTTTTAATTTAGTATTATCATAGCACAGCTAATCCAATTTTTGATTGTTTAAGTCTTCATGAGATGTGCTTTCAACAGAAATCAACTCGAATATACAGTGCCCCACCCCAGATGGTAAAAGGGTAACATCTGTCTCTAGAGTCTTTCTCTGACAAAGGACCTTAAAATAGGTCAAAAAACAGATGTGAGTGAATCCCACTTAACTTAGGATAGCATTATTTTCTTTTAGATACGGCATTAACAGAAGCACAGAAAGAAAAGTGATTGATTTAAAGTAACAGAGAGGTAGAGGTAGCACCAGGAATAGTCCTAATTAAGGTCCCAACTTAAATCATAAAGTTAATGCTTCTTCAGTTTGCAGAGATCTCATTTCTCCATTATTGGACTTAGGTTTGTCCACAGAGATCTAGATTTCAGATTGCAATCATTTTCTAGTGACTTTTAAGAGATATTTCTTATGCAGGTGGGACTTTTTCTGACTCTGACATGATATATATCTGAGCTACAGAGTGGGAGGTTGTAGGGTGCAAAACCAGGTAATTCTTGGTACATGCCTCTAGTGAGTAGTATTATTCTGAAATTAGAATATTACTTCTAATTGTAGGGTGAAAAGTTGTTTCATGGGATTTTGTAAACTAATTTCCACCAAATCCAGTGAATCCTAAAGACCAGATTCCAGTGGGTGTAAGATGATGGCCAGACTTACTTCACAGAACAGGGTGTCATACACACTCCATACACTCTCGAGAGAGATATCCCGGATCCCAGTCTCCTTTGCCACCATCTGCAGGAATTGCTGTAGGTTTGAGAAAAGAGAAAGGCCTTAAATTGTCTAATCTCATACTGTGTTATATGCACTGGTATCCCTTCCCTTTTCTCAGAGCTCTGATTATACGGAGGTGATAACTACAAGCCTAGAACCACCTTATCTCATGCAAACATCATTACTTACCCAATTCTCTTTGGTCTTATTTATGTATTCTGCTGAGTGCCGTGTTTCAGTCTGTAGCTGTTCATACCGTGGACAAGGGGTCAAAGGGAACTTCAGTAGCTGGGCAGAGACAAGAGCAGCCAGGTCACCACGAATGCTGGAGTACAGAATTCGCAGTAAACACACACAACTGTAATGAAACCCTGACTGCATCTATAAACAGCCTGGAGCACTGCCTGCTGACATAGTCCAGACCATGTGTGGTCTGCTGTGGCGTTGGCACCTCACGTGGTGAGTGAACACAGCCCCTGAATTCTCTCATCTTTTTCTGAAAATAGGAAAACCTGTGCAAGGTAGGTCCCAGGAAACATTCAAGACAATCTGAATCAAGACTGTAGCAAATATTTTTTGGACACTACTACTTGAGTAGTCAATACATGTCCTTGAGATTAACTTACTCTTTCATCAGACTCAGGCACTGTGTGCACAGGGATAGGCTGCCAGGAGATGTTAGGGTTGAACATCTGTTGTCCTCCTGGGGGATAGAGGCCTGCCAGATTGGCCTCTGCACTCATCAGTGTCCGATCACAGTCCGTGCTGCGGATGAAGATCTGCCAGGACAGGGACAGTGCACCATTAGTAACGCTCCTGCAAGTGGTGATGCTCAGGCACAGGACAATGCACTTGCCCAGGAACGCTGCCAAGTGCCCTGCAGCTGCTCACGGACAGCAAGGGAACAGGACCAAGCCTGCTGATATCGGCCTGGACAAAGCTGTAAGGACACACACAAAGACAATCTGCTGTCGAATACTGGAGCGGTCTGGTCTGGATCAGTGGGATACCCAGGTGCCCTGAGAAGAGGTTAGAGACAGAAAGGAGTCTGAGGATGAGTCAGAGAAGAGGAAGACAAAAGATGCAGAAAACTATGGGCACAGACAGAAAATGCACTATATTTGCAGAGCAGGACTGGGGCAAAGTCCTGCATTCTGATCTCAGTTCTAGAAATGACCAGCTGTGCTCAGGAAAAGAAATTACTTCTTCAATCCTCAGTTTTTCCATCTGAGAAACAAAGACAAGAGTGATCTGACTAACAGGAAAGAAAACAAAAACAGGGAGGGCTGGGATTTTATCTGATCAGTGGGCTCTTGGGATTAATGGGCCAAGACTTTACCAAGACTTTCTAGAGCTCAGAAGAGAGAGAGCTGAGCCAGAAGAAAGGGGAAATGAGAAAAATACAGCAATGTTCAGAAGGTCAAAATGGCAAAACTTTAGTATTCTGGTATCTGTGTACTGAAAACAATTAAGGGGAAACTGGAGAGAAAGCAGTGATAAACAAGAGGAACAACAGGAAATCATAAAAGGAATGTCCCAGAAAACAGCATGTTCGATCCGAAACAAGAATAAAAAGCCTGAAGAATGAAATGTAATGTAAAGATAGGGATTTTTTTTTTTTAATGTTAGGAGAGAAACATAAAATATATATACTATGTATAATCTCTCTCATGTGAAGTGTACCTCAGAAACTTTACAGTCACAAGAAAAAAAACCCAACTTGTCTTTTATCTGACATCAGTATCCACTCACTTTTACCTGTGTGGGCCTGCACTTTTAAGTGTGGCTTGAAAAAAACTGACCCTCTACTCATTAGACAAGTTTGCTTTTATCCTTGGTGAGCTCTGAAGAAATAAAAAGGAAATATTTTAAAAGATAAGAATCTAATTCTTGAAGTGTCATAAAACCCCCAAGCAATTAAGCCCTCAGTGTACATGCTTTCTTCAGCACCTTTTGCCAGGCTCCAGCTTGTCGCTGAGTCAGGTGACAGACGGTCATATGGTGTCACCCAGAGGCAATACTTCTTACAAGGGAGGTTGCTCAACTTGAGCAAGGGTTCAGGCTTGGTTAGCAGAACAGCTTTTGTTTGCACATGTCTTGGTTTGTTTTTCTTTCTCAAGCAAGAGAAGGAAAACAGTTTCAACTCAAAAGCTGTATCAGAGTGAAGTATGTTTGGAAAGGAACTACTGAGGATAGTTAAAGGATCTGTGCTTCAGCCTATGCTGGAAGTTTTGTTGATGAAGCAAATGTCAAAGGGATGTAATCTGAGCTGTGATAAGCTGAATTCTTACTGGGAAGCCCTAGAAGGGGAGAAACAAGGAAAAGCATATGGGAATTCTTAGTTTGCCCCATCTGTTCAATCAGCTTAATTGAGCTCAGATAAAATAACTGAGGTGGTGCAGAGTCTGTAGTGGGACAAGGGGTCTTGGGTCTGGGCTGCCTTTTGTCCATCTGAACCAGCCTCTCGTCTGGACACCTGTTCATGTTTCAATTGACTCAATACCTGTTTGATTAACTAGCAGGGGTACTTGGGAGAATTTTCGATTTCCTGACTTTTAAAAATGTTTTATAATTTCCCCTGTGCTTAATACATAGTTCCACAAGGGCTCTGTGACTTCTTTCAAAAGAACCTACCAGTTTCTCAATAACTATTATAAAGTGTGAGAACATCCTAATGAGAGAGAGGGGAATGAATGGCTTTGGGGGACTGAAGCTGTCAACATTTTACAGGTGAAAGGAAATGAGAGGGTCACTGCTGGCCTGTAACTACTACTTGTATCTACAGGGTCTGGTGAGATCGTACCTCGAATGCACTGGGGAGGGCAGGGCCAACACGGGCTGCATTCTTGTGAGCTATTGTAGCAGGAAAAAAAAATCTTACGAGCTCGAGTAAGAAACAAATACCAGCTACAACACACATTACTGTTTAGTTCCCTGGACTTCAGAGGGGGCGGCTCGAACAGTCTCACAACTCTGCTTGGATTTGCCTTCGCACCCGCTGCGGGGGCAGCGCCGAGACGCGGCCGATCCGTGCCCCGCGGCCAGGCTCAGCACAGAGCCTGTGCTTGGGCCCTTCTTCTTCCTGCGGTGGGAAAGGGCTAAGGAACGAAAATATTTGGAGAGGACGCCAAGCGCCGGCGTTTCCCTTCCCAAAGGAGCCACCCGCAGCCCTGGCCGGGCCCTCCGTGGGGCGGCCGAGAGCGCCGCTCCCCGAGCCGCGGGGCTGGCACTGACCTCCTGCCGCCGGTACGTGTCGCTGAGGAAGTCGCGGTAGCGCCGCCGCAGGGCCTGGCCCAGCTCCCACTGCTGCCGCATCCCCACCTGCAACGGCACCGGGCGTTACCGGCGGTCCGAACCCCGGCCCGGCCCTCGCCGCCCGCCCCGCCCCGCTCGCACCTGCGTGAGCTGCCCGAATCCCTGGGGCCAGGCGCTCTCCTGGTACGGGTCCCGCGGGAAGGCCTTGATGGGCGAGCGGTCTCCGTGCCGGTACACCTGCGGGCGGCACCGCGTTACTCCAGCCCGGCCATTCCGGCCCGGCCTGGCTCCCCCCGCGTTCCCCCGTCCCCCTCACCAGCGTCACGAAGCGGAGGCTGCGGGCCCGGGCGGGCGGCGGCTGCAGGCACAGCGCCAGGAGCAACAGGACAGCACCGTCCCTCCCGCCCGCCATGGCGCTCGCACACCGCCCGGAACCGAACGCCGCCGGCCGCGGGCCCGCGCGGAAGCGGTTTCGCAGCGCACAGCCCCGGCCGCGCTCCCGGCGCTGTGCCCGCCCCCGAGGAGGAGGATCCCGGCGGCGGGACGGCCCCGCTCAGCCCCCTGAGCGGCCGCGTCGGGCCCGCGGGGGTGGCGGCGCTGATCTTCGCTGTCAGCCCTGCGGAGGCTTCGTCCCGGGCTGCAGCCGCGGAGGCGCTCGGTAGGAGTGGGGGGGAGTGAAGGCGCAGCGGTGTCACCCACCCCCGCCGCGGCTTCGCTGTAGGACACGAGGTTTCAGTGTTCTGACGTTGTCCGTGTGCTCCTGCGTAAAGTCGTGGACAGGAGTAGGGGAGGCGCCCTGGCACGCATAGCCCGGCAGCCGCGGCGCCGTGGGTCGCTAATCGTAGCATCCCTTGGATCAGCCTGAGGATGCCTGTCTGTGTGGAAGTAGAAAGCTGCTTCTGCTCCTGGCTCTTGGCAAAGAGGCTGCCCAGCGTTGGCGGGTTTTGCCCAGTTTTGGTAGTTCCTTACGAAACTTGGTCGAATTAGACGAGTGTGAGAAGAAACCCAGATTCTGCTGGTGGCTGTGCATCCGCTGGATCGTTGGCCGAGGATCTCGTAGGTGCCGTGTAGAGGGAAAAATCATAGGCAGTAAAACGAATCTAATGATATTTAGTGCTTAGCTCCACCCAAAAGTGCATAGAGGGAGGTGAGTGTATGATGTTCTCAGCTTTTTCTTTTTTAAGAAAAGAAGGAAACATGACACTCGCGTTTGCAAAGAAACTTGGGAGTCATGACGCACAGCGGCTCATAACCCAGCTCTTTTGTACCTGTTTATTTACTTAAAACTTTCCGTAGTTTGCAGCCTTAGGAAGTTGTGTGTCGGGTCTTAATAAGAGGGCCAAATTGTTTGTGAAGCAGAGGGCAGGGTTGGTGCAATACACGAGGTTCAGCTGTTTAACCTGAATAACTGTTTAATTTGCTCATGCTAGAATACTTAGTGAATTTAAACTAAATTCTCTTTCATATCTCTAGGAGAGCACGAAGCCGCGTTGTATTTTTTTCTTTGTTTGCCGATACCGCACCACCGAGGAGGTTGTTGGGGGGTGCTGGAAGGAAAAGGCTCTCTGCGGAGGGGGAGTGCGCGCTGTTCCTGCGGCACCTGCTTTGGGACTGTTCTGTTGTTCCTGCTGGTTTCGCTCGCTCCTGCGGGCTGAGCTGAGGGCGGCCAGGCGGCGGAGGCTCGGTGAGGCCGGCGGGCGCGGCGCGGGACGCGGCTCCAGGCGCAGGTCACTCCCGGGCGGTGGGACCGCGCGGGGGCCCGGAGCGTTCGCATCCCGCAGGACCCGCGGGGGCGGAGCGGGGCGGGCGGCGCCTGCACGTGACCCGGGCCCGCGTGACATCACGGCAGCTCCGCCGCGGCGCCGGGAACAACGCTGGGAAGAGCGCCGGGAGCAGCGCCGGGCCGGGCTGGGCCGCCCCTCCCGCCCGCGGCTCGGGCACCTGCGCCACGGGGGGCGGCGGCCGCGCATCGCCGGGAGCCGCGGCCCGCGCCGGTAACTTTTCGCGCTGGCTCTGGCTGTGGAGGCGGCGGCGCCTCCTTCTCGCCGCCCGCGGGGCCGTGACTCACGGCGGGGGACAGGGACGCGCTGTCCCGCCCCGCGGCCTGCGGCGGCCCGAGAGCCGCAGCGTTCCCTGGAACCCGGAGCTGGCGGCGCAGCGCCGCCCGCCCGCGTCGTGCTGCCGGCCGGGCCGGGCGGCGCTGGAAGGTGCTGGAAGGAAGAGGGACGGCGGCGGCCCGTCCCGCTGAGGCGCCCGGTGCATGGCGGGGTGCGGGCTGGGCCGGCGGCGTCCCCCCAGTGGGGCCCGGCGGACGGGAGGGAAGGCATCGCTCTCTCGGCCTGGGTCCGGAGCCCAGCGCCGGCTGTGATGCGCGGTGTGTGCTGGCGGGGACTGCGCGGTCGCGCCGTCGGAGAGAGTCCCTCTGCTAAGGGGATCGGAGGCGTCTGGGAAGCGGTGTCAGTTTCTCCTGGCTGTTGTCGAGCATCTGAAGAGCCCGGGTTTCTTGTCTGCTTTCTCTGGAGGTGCTGTCAGGAGATGTTTACTTGCTTTGTGGTAACTTGTTAGCTTTCCTCTCCTCTCAACTTGCAGTTCTCTATGTCATTCACCTGTTGCATCCTGTCAACCCAGGTCGCGAGTTTTCCAGGACAGAAACTTGTCTGTCAGTTTGCATGGTGCTGTTAAAAGGTAACTTTGCTTACGTTGGTGGTTACTCTTCATTGTGCCATTTCACCGATGCTTATGGTGCTAAGGTCCACAGATCTGTTAAGACAGGATTTTGTTACAGGCCGGAAGCAAACCTTGGATCTTCGGTGATAGAGAAATGCTTTGTCTCCTCAGACTTGCTTCCCTTCTTTTCTTTTTCCTAAAGGGATAGCTGGGCCCTTCCCTGCAAGGCTTTTTTGAGGGAGTCTCCAACACTGAGTCATGTTTCTGACTAACAGTTTGGATCGCTGTGTCAGACAGTTTCTGGCTATGACTGCAGGTTATGTTTGTCTGTAGGGAAGAGTCCTCTCAGATCTGCTTCTTGTTCCAAGGTTCATGGAGTTGATCTTCTGTTCCTGGGTGTCAGAGAGAAGGCTATACCTGAGGATATTCCTTACATTTTAATTATGGAAGCAAAAACTGTTTGGAAACTTCAGCCAGTTGTTGCTGACCTCAACCCTTCTATTATTTGGGCTGTGGAAAGAGGGCATTGGACATGGTACACATTGTGCCAGGGCGAGGTGGAGGTTTGTCTTGCTAGACTTCTTTGCCATCATACCTGTGGCATATTCACCAGAAGATACCTCTGTTGCAAGGCTTGTAAGGGCAGACTGACTGTGTGGCTTCCTGGTGTGACCCCTTTTTGAAATCTAGCACTTCTTTCTCGCACATGCATATGCCCATGCATCCTTTTTCATACAGGAATGCCAGCTTTTGCAGGAGAAAAACCAGAGTGAAAATATTTAACAACTTTCTCCCAGACCCCCAAAATAAAAGGTGGGGGAAAAAAACCTAAACCAGCCTGAGTGGGGACAGAAAATGGGTCATTGTGGAGCTGCATGGGAGTTCTGTAGCTGCTGGAGGAAACTTGCACTCGTGTTCCGCAACACTCGTGCTATGAAGGGATGCAGGGAGAAGTACCACAGCAGGGACTATATATATGTATAAATTGCCTAATCTAAAAAAAATAGGGACAGGAAACTTTATCACAGAATTAGTGTGTCCTGGCGGTGTGCCTGGGGTTGCCGTCGCTTGCTGTTTCCAGTTACTGCTGCTGCAGCTCCCTGTGCCTTGTCAGCATGTTTCCCTCACCAGCTGGCTGTGCAGGAAGGCAGGCGGAGGCTGTGCAGGACGGGCATGCAGCCGTACAAATGCAGAGCAGGAGTTTGCTGCCTTAGCCCTGTCTTACACCTGCAGGAAGAGTCGTGTTTCCAGTGTGTTAAAGTGCATTTGATTGCTATGACTTTCTTTTCCTTTCTCTTGGATTAATCCTCGCAACTCTGCACGCTTGTTCTGAGGTAAACAGAAGAATTAATATTTTGCTGTTGTTAAATGTTTGATCAGTTGGTGATGGTCTCAGATCTCAGAAGTATCTCTCTTATAATCAGATCTGGTCTGTGATTGTATGGCTGTCAAAATGGACAGTTTTCAAAATTTCAAGTTTTGATTTTAAAATCTTTAATTATTGCTGTTTTTCAGAAGTGATCCCATCTGCCTAAGGAAGAGTATAGAATATAATGTGCTTTGTCTTGGGTGCATTGAAGGATGATCCTGCTTTCTGCTCTGGAAGCAGCTGCTGTGAAAGTGTCATTGTTGCAGATGTGTGGGTCTTTGCATGTTGAATAGGAAAGCTTATCAGATTGTCACTCTCCCTTTTTTTCCTCCCCCACAAAGTAATGAGATTCACACACCTGACAGTCTTGGAAAAAAAATTAGTCTTCCAGAACTGTCAGAGGTGATCCTGTCCATGGTGGTGGGGGTGGAACCTACATGATTTTTTAGGCCTGTTCCAATCCAAACCATTTTATGATTCTGTACAAAGATACCTTGTTTAATTGGGGGAGAATGTTCTGCTGATCTGCTGTAGGATGTGTTAACTTGTTTTCCTTACAGCATAATAACTTAGGAAGGCAGAGCCACATTCTCGTGCTGTGGAAATTCTCTTGGTGGGAAGGAACTTCATCCTGGGAGGGAATTCAGGGGAGTGCTTCTTTCTGATAGGTACAGGTCTGCATTAAGGCTGTAAACAGGTTGAACTTGGTCATTAGACCATACTTCTGCTAGTACACAACTAAGATGTTTGACTTAGCATTTTCATTGTAGTTACTTTAGGTTTGAGAGATGTTTATAATATTGTTCAATTAAAAGAGGCTGTCCATATTCAGTCAGACCTTAAAAATTTATCAGTTACAAATGGTACAATGTCTTCCTTTAGCACTCCTGTGTCAGTTTTGTTGTGTGACTTTCTGCTCAGGACCAAATACTTTTTTTTCCATATTTGGAACATAGATTCCTTTCTTGCGTTCCCACTAAAAGGGAGACACCTCTCAAGGTAGTGTAACTTGTACTTTTATATCTGGAGATCTCAAAACCAGATTTCCTGTAAAGCAAAATTACTTGGTTTATGGAGTGTCAAAAAGAAAATGTTAATGTGATTTACATAATTTTGGTGTAATATTATAAATCACTTTGAAGTATGCCCTGTCAAGCTCTTAACAATCTTATTTGGGGAGGACAGAGGTTAACTAAGGTAGTGCACAGAGGAGAGCAGAGCATTGCAGACCTTCCCAGTAGGTTTAAGGAGGGGAAAAGATAAATGTTTATTTAGTAAGAAGCTGGTGAAGAAATGAAGAGAAAATGTTAAAGAATGAGAAATCTAGTTCTTGTTTTGAGCAGACCCGAACTAGTGCCTGTGAGGATTAAGTAGGAGAACTACCTCGTGGGATGTGAGAATTGAAGCAATTTAAAAGCTGGGCTGCACAGTCAGGTTGTATTGTGTACTCATAGAAACCTCTCCGAGATGTAAATAAGATGTTAGTTGAGTATCAGACTGATTGCTAAAGCACATGACTGACAGGAGAGTAGGTGTCTCCTGGCATGTAAGGCTTTCTAGTTTGTTTAAAGGTTTAAAAAAATATTGGCAAATATGCTCATAAAATTTCTTGAAATAAGCAGGGGTTGGAAGTTGTATCCTCTCTCCCTCCCGGGAGCAGGGCAGTGTTGGCCCATTGGTCCCACTGCAGCTATGAGGCAAACAAGGTCTATTGGTTTAAATCAAGACTTCTCACTTGCTGATAGAAATCATGATTAAAGTTAGTGATTTAAATAATTCATTTAAACTTCATGTTGCATTTGATAATTTCTTAAAAGGCAGCTTTAGTCTAATCAGTTAGGCTCATCTATTACTGCTTCTTACCAAACAGGACCATACTGTGTATCCAATTATGCTATTATATCACAGTAAGTATTTACATTACAAAGCGGTCAGCTGTATTTACTGGGTGAATTTCTTTCCTCATGACTTGTACAAAACTGCATTTGAATAAAAAGGTCAAATGAAATATGCACTTTCTTATAATTCTACTATAATCAGACAAATCATGCACTGGGTACATAAGAGAAAATATGCTTGTTGTAGTGTGCTATTAAATGATTGATTCTATCAGGGTAGTGTTATCTGTACGTAGCAGAATGAACTGGTTGGTTTTGGTAATTGTCTCTTTTCAGATCTTAGAATGAGCATAACTCATCATCCCGGAGGTTGTAAGAGAGAGATATCTCCCACCTGTTTTATGCTGCCTCCACCAGCTTTGAGTGAACTGAACTAATTTAATAAGTGAATTGGAGAAACTAATCTTTCTGCCCCCCTTTTTTAAGAAAGATTTGTTTTGTTCTTCAGTGGCTTCTGTGGACTTAGTGACTTTCTTGAGTTTAGGAATTAGACTTTTTAGACATTTTCCAGTAGCCATGTCCTGCTTGAACAGGGGTGCATGTGTTTGTTTAAATGGTTGTTTTAGACTTCATCACAGATTACCATTAACTTAGAAAATAAATTGCACAAATGTAATCTTAAAAGCTGTATGTAAAACCCATTTAAAGGAACATGTTTGGAATTTAAGTAGTCTCATCTAGAGCTCTTATGAAATGAGGGCAAACAGGTAGGCTTCTGTAACAGCTCTGTAGTGTATCTTGGTTGCCAGGGACATACATGCAGAAATGTGCCAGCCCCCAAAGGACTCCACATGCCTTGCCAGGGATTTTTGCTGGAGGATTTCACAGTCAGGCTGTCAGGTAGGCACACGTAGCGGCTTTTTGCGCGCATACCGGCAGAAACTCACATGCAGCTTTGTGTGGGCACGTGAACTTGCACTGGAGCAGCCTTTGAGGCTTGCTGTGGTGGTGCATGCCTTGACATGCAGGCACACATGCACACTCAGTCCTGTGGGCAGCCCTCAGCAGCGTGCATTGGCTTGCATGAGAAGTGCCACCGAGGCAGGGCAGCTCAGCCAGCTGCAAGCTCCAAGAGTAGGAGGAGAAGCTGTCACCTGGCCCTCAAACAACTTTGTGGTTCCACTCTTCTGATTGAATGCTTCCCACCTTTGGCCATTGTGTGCAGGAAAGGAATAATATGCTGATTTCTGTGAAAGGGCCAGGGAGAAATTCAAAAGATGGCTTTTGTGTTTACAGCTGGTGAGGTGGACATTCTCAGACACCTGCATGTCTGGACAGGAAGTCCCAGGTAAGGATATAATTTAAGATCCATACAGCATGTGGACAGGCAAGGTTGCACTAATGCACCTTTAAGGAAGGTGTCAGAACCCCTTCCTTAACAAAGGAAGAGGGAACTTTGGTTGTGAGGAGTGTTTTAAAATGAAAAATAAAAATTTAAAATGCAAGATATAAAATAACTATGGATCATACAATGTAGTCTCTGTTATTTGTGTGTGTCTGAAAAGCAGGGACATAGCTCTCTGTCCTGCATGGGACTGAAGAAAAATTTTTCCTTGGTCTGCAGAAAGCTCCCAAGCTGCTGTTTGTTCTTCTAGAAATGGAACAGGAGTGGAGAAAGGAGAAACCTTTGCCTGAAGAAAGTATGAATTTTCTCCCTATCAACTGTGCTTTAAGGGCATTTTCTAAAGTGCTGCTTTTAAGCGGCAGAACTTGGGGTGAGGGCTGAAGAAAAAAACAAGAAGAGACTGCAGACTTTGTTCTCCCTTGTTTCAGTATCATCTCCCGCTGCTACTCCCTGATACTTGCTCTGGGTGGTGCCTTTAGCAGTGTCCCAGAATCAGTGGGCCATCCACACCCTTCTTACTTGACACAAGGATCAAAATAAGAAATGGAGCCATTTTTTGGCTTAGTCCCATTGCCTACTCCCACACGCTCATACACGTGCTGTATTTTGCAGCCCTGATCTTGGATTTGCATTTATTTCTGAGAAGTCAAGGTGATAGGAGCACTCTGAGAGGATAATGTTTGCTTGCTGGCTTTGTGCAGACCCTGCTGGATCATCAGTCTTTGCAGGATCACAGGCTTCTCATTCGTCCATGGGTGATGTGTGATGGCTTCCTTCTTGTGGCACGGTTGTACCAGAGTTGGGGATAATAGACTGTACTCCTTGCAGCAGGATACGTGTGACAAACTGAGATGGTCTGATGGTTATGTTCTTTTGCATTTTTCTGTTAGAGCCTTTATGCAGACTATCAGTCTGTTCTGTGCTGTGTTGTTGGTGCAATAGGAAAACATTGGTCTGTTAGCACCTCTGGTCTCTTTGTGCCTTCGTAGGGCTCTTTCTGCATGGATGAGGGTGAGGCCTGCGTGCTTGGAGACAACCTGTGAGGAGAGTCAGTGGCTCTGTTTTCCCATCTGGTGGGTGTGCCGTGAGTGCAGCCATTTCACTGGCTGGTGTTTGAGCGGTGGACTCTGTCCGGCTCTGGACTATTTTCCAGCTGAGTATTTGTGGTGATGTCAGGCAGTGTGAGAAGGGAACATGACTTGGCAGGACAAAGTCTGCAGAAAGTTCAGCTCCACATTTGGCCAAGAGCCTCGAAGGGAATGAGATCTGCACACACATTCTGCTATACAGCCTGTCACACGCCCCCTCACATGCTCCCTTCCTGTCACACAGATCTTTCTCTCACTTTCAGACCTTTAACCCTTCCCTCCTAGCTTCTGCCTGGTGGGTTTATAAAATTCAGAAAAGTCCTCTTTATTTTGTTGATACTGTACCTTGTGAGGGTTCAGTTCCAATGACCCCAAAGCAGAAATAGCCCATAGAGGCCAGAATCCAGAAGAGTTGTCAAAAGCAGGGCAAGTTTACTTTGCAACAAAGCTCTTAATAGTCCTTTATTCTGACCTGCACCCCTCTGCCAGTCTTCACTCTGTGTCTTGGCTGCTCTTCTGATATCCTTTATTGCTCTGCTGCAGTCTTCTGGCTGATTTAGGTTTGGATATGTACATCTGCAACCCTGCCTCTCTCGTCCTGCTCTTCTAAGAGCAGTATTAGCAAAACCTGTCAAAATAGATCCCTGATGATGGTTGAGTGGGGAATAGACTAATAGTCAAGCTTACTCTGAAGCAGTTTAAAACTCTGTTCCAGTATCCCTCTGATGTGTTCTTTATTATGGATGTTTCTGTAGTGCTGTAGTTTCTTCTTGACCTCTGTGCTACATCTAAGGATGATACTTCTATGAATGGGAATTGGTGCTTTTCCCCTACTGCCCTGAAGGGAATCTTAATGAGTTTCCTAATTGTTTTGCAGTCCAGTACTGTATTTCTGGTTTGCCTGTGAACGGTAGTATTTGTTTTGATTGATGCTTTTGGGTGGAATGGAGCTTGGATACGAAGTGTTATATAGAGACATTATTAAGATGCTGTTTTCTAGAAACAATCTTGTATCAGTTATGGTGATGTGCAGCATGCTGATGGAAGTACTCCTGGGGTGGGAGGAAAGGAGGAAGTCAGAAAAATGAACAAACAATTTTATTGTAAGCAGCTCTTCCCTTCTGTTCTTTCCTCTTTTGCCTCTATTCTTCATGTTCTCTAGTGTCATAGCTGGTAGAGGATGGAGAAGACCAGTTTGAAAGAGAAGGTGGTCTGGACAAGGGATAGGAGTTGAGGGCTTCTAAGTTCTCTTTTTGTTTCTCTTTTTGGCTTTGCTGTGATGTATCCTGTGGCTTTATGTGTCTTTTGTCATCTTATCTTCCTGATAAAATGGTATAGCTGCTTCTTTTTTGCCTTCATCTGTTTTAGTAGCTCAGTGCTGTGAATGGACTGTGCCGTGTTCCTGCTCAGAGGAGTCAACAGCAGTTTGAGGTTCTGTGTTGAAGAGATGCTCTGAGACAGCCTGGGGAGCTGAGGAGATTTCCCTTTCGTGACGTCAGCTGATAAAGGTGCTTGGCTAGAATAGGCATGGATCATGAAGTATTGTTCCCTTACTGCATAGTTGAGATGAAATAATTTTTTAAGGAAACAGGTAAAAAAAAATCAGTATGTGGGATTATTTATCATTATCATTTTCTACCTGCAGAAAAAAGGTCTGCAGTGTTCTTTTCTAGACATAATCTAGTTGCATCTCCACTACCCGCATGTTATTTTGGGTATTGATTCTTGCTTCTCTCTTTTTTTCTTTTTCTTTTTTTCTTTTTCTTTTTTTCTTTTTCTTT